>NC_056620.1:16470360-16656126 GCF_018340385.1 Cyprinus carpio
CGCGGATAGAAGAGACAGCCGTTGAGTTATTGAAAGGGCCGCAGTGGAGAGTGGGCGGGCTAGTCAATAAAGCGGCTCTGGGCGGGAGTTCGTGGTGCGGTTTGGCCGAGAGAGTGAAGCTCAACTCCGGACACAAATACACGGGGAGGGAAGAGGCGTGTGGCTCCGTTCCTTATCATATCGCAGTTTAACTAGCACGTAACGTTACAGTTATAGTTAGTCGCGTTATTCGCACTGAGACTTAAGCCGTTTTGAAGAATAACACGCATTCACTCTCGTGTTGTTACCTTCTCGACAACAAACGTTAGCCAGTCACTTAAACATCACCAAACAGACCTTTAAAGTTCACTATCAGGCCTGATATCGAGGAGCTGGTGGTATTTGGAGGCTGTTGACGGTTTTGTGGTGGTTTGAAAGTTTCCTGCACGGATTTGTGGATTTGTTTTCTAAGTTTTGTCCGTGGAAGTCAGACGCTCGGGCCGCGAACAGTCTCCCGTGCGCAGAGAGCAGAAACAGGTGAGTGGAAACTCATACGCGCGATTATCGCGCATATATAACCATGCTTTTCATCCCTGTATAGTTTCAGACAGTAATTTGATCCAATAATGAATACCTGAAGTGTTCATTTGCCATTTGAAGTTAGCAGCTTGAGCTAACTGTACAGGCTAGCTGTATTACTTATGCCAGTCTTTAGCATGTAGGCTAACACAGACACTCTTATTGTTTTTCTGTTAAATACGCAGCTTGATAGATGTTTGACACTTTTTATGTTTTGAATTTTAAAGATTTTAAAGTTTGTTTTGATATGTTTGTGCGCAGTTAACAGAGCAGGATAGTTTGGCTGGTTCAGCTAGCAGCTGTCTGTTTGTAGGTTTGGCCTGCAGCATTCATTTGCTTTGACATATGGATTGAGTTGATTTGACATCTCCAAAACATTTATGTAATTTTCAATAATCATTTAGTTTGCATATGTTTTTTTTTTTACATGCCGTTTTATAACACCGGCATTTAAATATTGGTAATTTTAAGTGGTTATGCATTGCGGTGCTGTCATGTTTACGTACTGTTATGATGTAAACATCCACCATGTGTCATTTGAAAGGACTGTCTTGAGTCAGCATTCGCATTTGACAGATTAAATGTATGTTTTTTTATGTTAACACGATCAAGTAGGTGTTAAATGCTTATATTATCTTCCCCTAGATGCGTAATTAACTCAATTTTAAAGTGCATTAAATATTTTGTTAAAGCACTAGGTAGAATGATCTTATTTGGGATGTATATGCATTATTGATGTTTGTTTACACACATGTGCCTATATAACAGTTGTTTTGATTACAGTATAAATGCCTTTTGCTCAGATTCTGTTTAAATGACTATACAAGTGTTTTAAAGAATGGGTTACTCATGAATGCAATCTTGCAGTCTGTTAAAGACCGTAATCAATTTGAGATATCTGGTATTTCAAAAAGTTTTCAGTAACAGACAGTTCCTTTTTCAGCATGTTAAGTGTTTGTAGGTTTTGATGAGGTCAGTTCATTCAGAGATGCTTTCCCCAGTAGTTATATTGACCAGTCAGCTCTACTGTACAGACTGGGGGGAAAAAACCTCAGGTTTAAGAATTTGTACCTATTGTCAAAACTGTAAGCATAAAACGAGAAGTTTTTGATTTAAAAATTATAATGGAGTTGTTTCAAGTTTTTTTTTTTTTTTTTTTTTAAATGACATATAATATTATATATAATATATACAGTTGTAAATAACACACACACACACACACACACACACATACACATATACATATACATATACATATATATATATATATATATATATATATATATATATATATATATATATATATATATATATATATATATATATATATGTGTGTGTGTGTGTGTGTGTATATATGTGTATGTATAAACACTACTGTTCAAATGTTTGGGGTCATTAAGACTTATTTGTTTTAAAAAATAATCTCTTATGCTCACCAAGGATGCTTTTGTTTAATAAATAGTAAATACAGTAAAATCGGTAATATTGTGAAATTTTTAAAATTCAAAATAGTTGTAGTTTATATATTTGTGATAGCAATGCTGAATTTTAAGCAGCCATTACTCCAGTCTTTCTTCAGTGTCACATGATCCTTCAGAAATCATTTTAATATGCTGATTTGGTCCTCAAGAACATTTCACATTATTATCAAAGTTGAAAACAGTTGTGCTGCTTAATGTTTTTGTGGAAATTGTAATTAATTTTTAAATTGAATAAAAAGTTCAGTATCTATTCGAGATGGAAAACAGCTTTACTGTCAAATACTGAATAAAAGTATTATTTATTTTACAAATCCCTTAAACCTTTGAACAATAGTGTAAGTATAAGTATAATCAGTTGATAATTGGTGTTGTTTTAATATATGTTGTGCTGTCAATATTGTTGAATCTTATAACATATTATTTGCGATGCTCCCCATTTATAGGTTGCCTTGTATATGTTGTCATTTGAATTGATTTGGTAAATGTTTGTAATTGATTTATTTCCATTGTTTCATCATCCACAGTTCCCTGGTGGTCTGGAGAGCTCTGCGTTCGGAGCTAGAACCTGGACAGCTCATGACTTCAGACCAGGAAGGAAAAACTATCGTGGAGCCACAGGTGCAGCAGTCACAGGAAGCAAAGGAGAAAGAGATTCCCCTTTTGGTAAAGTATAACCTACATATCGCCGGTTAGTCTTTTGAAGTATGTTAAATAATTGTGAATAAGGAATAAAAATCTACTAGCGAAACAACTGAGACACCCCGCCCAGCTTTGGGCGTTGTGAAAGGGCTTAACAGGCGGTTGTGTGAACCACCCTTGTGTTTTGGGACTTTGCCAAGTTGCTGATCCCATTCATACAATGCAAGAGCAGCGTCCATTGAAGCACCAATCATTGGAGAGAGTTTGCGTTTGAGTGATGGGCCCATGTGAGTCTGCTGTATAATTTTAAACTTGCTATTTTGGGTCTGGGGAGGGGGGTAAGCAGCCATAGCGTGCGCCTCTTTCTCTCTTTCCCTCTCCGAGGAGCTTGTGAGAGGAGCTAGTTTTTGTTCACTGGTTTGCATTGGTGTCCTTTCACAAATTAAAATATGGGCTGTTGTTTCAGCAAAGAACTGAACCCTAACCTGGTCAGCGAGAGAACAAGTCTTCTTCAGGCAGCCATTCCCCAGGGCTCCACAGCGAAAGACGTCAGAGACTATGCTTGGTCTGTTGCCGATCTGGCCGGAGAGAAGCCTTCTGACAATGGGAACGTGAACGCTGCTTTAGATACCAGTTGTAATGCTTCCTCCACAAACTTGTCAGCAGGTCTCAACCTCATTAAAGAGGGTGGTAACAGTGTACAGGAAGGATTGGCATTTTGGGACCCACCTGTCGGCGATCCACCTATCCACGAGGCTGCGGTCCAGAAAGGAAATGCCAGTGAAATGGGGAGAGAAGGCAGAGACAATTGCAAAATTAAGGAACCTGAAACATTGGATTCTGTGAAACGGAGAATAGCTGAAAATGCCAGAATGAGAGCAAGATGGTTTTGTGATGGTCAACAGAATTCCACAGAATTAACTAGAGATGGCAAGAGTGAGAACACCACCTTTGGACGAAATACCCTGGGCGTTAGTCCATCATGCATTTTAAAGGATCAACACTCTGGTTTCTCCGTTATTGCAAAAGAGGAACAAGTTAAGACCCTGTGGGATGTATCAAAACCTGTGTTCGCTCCACAGCATGCCAACATGCTGAGTTTCTACAGCATCTGCTTGATTGATTTAGAGGATCTCGGGAGCGAGTGTGGGCACCAGCCTGTGACAGAAGCTGACGCAGTCAGGTACGCAAATGCTCCAGCTGTCTCTGAAAAGGCTTTGTTTGATAATTCATCACTCCTGAAAGACCGCATAATATCGGGTTCAGAGCCTTCACATGAAATTACAGCAACACAACAAACAGAAAAAGGTCCCTCAGGTACATGGTCTTCAAGTCTACCTGTAAATTTAGCACTTCCAAATGAAGAACATGCCCTCTCAGATCTTCTAAAACCATTTCATGCTCAAGAAAATGAAAAGCCTTTATCTGAAAATGACGTTTCCACTCTTTGTACAGATACAGAGAACACACTTTCTCCCTCTACTGCTGTAGAGGACGCCATTGATCAACCCTCCCCCGATCTGCTGGCGCAAAATGGACAGATGTCTGTGTTGAAGTCAAGTACAGATACCGCATTGCCACAGGGGGAACCTGCTGACCTACTTAACAACCATGATCTTTATAGTAGCTCTGGTTACAAGGCCACAGATCTGGAGAGTGGTTCTGAGCTCAACATGCATAACACTGTTTTTGAAGAATCTATGTTGAGACCCCCTCAGCAAGATCTGAGTGTTCCTCCGGATGAATTAGAACTGGAAAACCAATGCAGAAATGATGATAAAAGAGAATCAATGAACATAAAGGTGGAGAAGAAACCTGTTGTGTCAGATAATATTGATTCCTTCATTTCTTCTCTTAAAAACACAGCAGATATGTCTCCAAACCTTAACGTAGCTATCGTGGAATCAGATCAATGTGTTTCCAAGAAAACCCTGACTGAGAAAGTTCTCCAAAAAATGCCTCAAGCTTTCTCAGCTGTCAGCACATCTGCATCAGTAAAGTTAGCTGAGACAGAGAACCAAGGGTTTTATTGTAAAGATGCCTCTGAAGGCATTGAAAATTTAAAGTTTTGCTCTGAAACCCCACTGACTTCTGATAAAGAAGACAACCTGTCAAAATCACCTTCGGGTTGTAGAGTTGGAGTTGAACCAAGGCAAATAGCAACACAGGAGGAGGTCATTCTGAATCCTTGCCAGTGCAGTAAATTGAAAAGTGAAGGGCAGACAAATGATTCTGACATGTTCAAAATAACACAAACTCAACATAGCTTTAAAAACACACATCATGCAGAAGATATTTGTTTAGATTTCACTTGTAATGCAAAAGAAGACAAATTGAACTTGGCTTTAAATACACTCATTTACCCTTGCTCTGTTTTTTCCACTGACCAGACAAAGATTTTGCCAGAATCTTGGGACAGTCCAAACGGGGAACAGAATGTAGAACCCAATGCAAATTTTCCAAATGCTGAACCATGTGACATAAGTCCATGTCAGCTTCCTGCAAATGCTTTTGTGAACTTTGAGCATCTGATGGAAGTCACTGGTAAATCCGAAGAAGCTGATTATCACAATGTAAGTTCTTCAAGTTCTTCTGTTTCTGATGACGTTCACACAAACTATGTACCTATACCCAGTTCTGATTGTCCTGTTGAGGAAGATCTCTTCCAGAGCAATGCCACTTGGTTTGTAAATGCATCACGCAATGATGTCTGTAATAAAGGACATCCAGAAAGCGTTGCAGTGAGTTATTTAATACAGTTGGGATTGGGAAGCGAACTGCCGGCAGAAGCACAAGAGCAAGTCATGGACAATGAAATAGGAGAGACTTGTTTACAGCATGATGAAAAGATGCATATTGCCAGCAAATGCTTCAGTGAGGATGAACAGAAGGTACTGGCTGAGATTTGTTTGTGTGCAGATGATGGTGAAACCAAATTGTCAGAACTTGAACCGCAGGGACTTGTACCAACTTTAGAGCTGCTTAATTGCCTAAATGATGGGAATAACAACAATGATTGTTTGAAAGCTGTTTGTTCTGCTAGCAGTGATGTACAAACACTTTCTCAACCACCATGCCAACCTGAAGTTTTGGAGACATTTGATTGCTCTTCATTGTCAATAAACTGCACAAGGGAAAGCACTTGCCAGTATCTGGACTCTTCTTCAGAGCATCCAGCCAGTGACACTCAGAGATCTTCAGTTACATCCATTCAGGAGCATGGAGACCCTTATGACATGGGGGAAATCAGAGATGTTGTTGACTGCGGAATTCCTCTCGTGAGTACTGCAAGACTATCACTTGAAACTGGAGATGCGCAGTCATGTGCCATACAAGGCCATGGTAGTGATTATGCTTCCGTTGAGTGCTTTACAACTACCATGCCTCATGTTTCCCAACTTATAACAAGCAGTCTTGGAGTTCTTGACTTGGATCAGTCTGACTTTAAAGTCATTGTTGGTGATATGAGTGATAAAGCTACTTATGTAAATACAGCGATTCCGTTACCAGTAGAGCCTGACCAGGTTGATGTTTACGCCACCTTGCCATCTTACGAGATATATTTTCTCAATAAAGATCAATTCACGGTTCCTGTGCAGGTGGAAAACCCTCAGGGCTCGGATGAAATGGAGGGAGAGCAAGGCATGCTGAATATGGTGTCAGACCTTCTTGGGAAATCAGAGTTGAGTGATGAGGTGGACTCTAGTAACTGCCTTCCGGTGTGGGCCAAAGAACCACATGTCCTGTTTTCTGATAACCAAATAGAGGCATGTGCGTTGGTATCAACATGGGACAACACTGTCTCTGAGGCAAGCCTTACAATGCCAAATGTTGAACGGGATGCTGAATCTGATTTCAAGACCTCTATGGGTTTCATAGCACCCTATCCTTATAACCTGTTAGCCACTGAAGGATCTTGTGTATGGGACTGGCAGAATGCTTATAGTGAACTTGTGAGTACTTCTCTAGCCAGCTTTAAGCTTGGTTATACAGTAGCCCTTAAAATTATTTGGACACTTTAGCCACTGTTAAAAGTGTATGAATGTCATTGCATTGGATAACAAAAATATCAAACCAAATGACATTTAAAAAATAAAAATATATATAAAAAATTATATATTTTTTAAAATATTTTATTACTAAGTGAGGTTGCCATCATGAAAAATTATTAGTTTTAGTCTAAAACTGACTCTGGCATCATTTGCTTGCAGATGCTACTTGGATTTTGTATTTTATGTAGTCCAGTAGATCCATATTAAATGACCACTGACTATGGTTTAGTTGCGTGACTGTAAAGGCGTTGATTCAGCTCGTACCCAATTGATAACCCATGTTTTTTGGTTTTTAAAGGAATCCTCCAAGATCTCAGACCTCAATCCCAATGCAAAGGCATGGGCCAATTACATGCCTAAACCGGAGGCCTCTGCTCCAACCTGCCCAGATTCTCAGCAGTCATGGGTAGAAGCGGCCGATGACCCATCAAACTGCATCTCAGGAGGTACACCTCCAAAAATGACTGTGTCCAAGTAAAATTGGTGTATACAGTCCTTATCAGTCTAAAGAGGTTCTGATTTGTTTTTTTCCATGCTAGGTTATAACAACAGTGAAGACAAAGGGAACTGGAATGAGGAACAGCAGGTATCTACATCTGTAGAGCTGCCCTTTGCAGCACAGCCAGAATCAGTGTACATGGGAAGCTCAGCCAGTGAGAAGGGCATTGTGTCAAACCAGAACACCAGTATGAAAGGTAATATCTTTTGGCTCTTTTGTTCATTGTTGTCAACCTACTCTTATTACAGTTGTTTAGTTATGCATTTTTACTATGACACAAGTCGGCACAATCAATCATTAAGGATTAATTACTATAGCATTGTTAAATAATGGATCATTTTTTAAATTTTTTTGTGCAGGGGTGGATGATTCCGACTCCTCCAGACAGCTCGAAGACCTTCGGGAACAGTTGAAGGCAACACTGGAGTTCTGCCTCTCTAGGTAATTACTAGCATCTTCACAACTGATCACATAGAGTCAGCTTACTGATTTGTAACTGGTCCTGTTGGGTGCACTTACCTGAAGTTCACTTTTTTAAAAAAAAAACATAACAAATCAAGAACAGTGAATTTCAGACTGTTCTGTGATATTTCATTGAGAAGTTATACATATGCAAATGCTAACTAAGAGCATTGGGATATGCTTACAAGAATCTTAGTTTTATGGCAAATGTAGGTTTGGATGTACACTACACTTTTGATCAATTTAATGCATTCTTGCTGAAGGAAATAATTAATTTAAATCTATTTAATTAAAAATCATACTGACCCAAACTTTTGAACTGTAGTGAATGTTCTTAAAAGCTTGAGGATGTCGAGTCGATGTAGGATTGATGGTGACCTGACTCTAATCCTTTTCCAGGGAGAATCTAGCCAATGACATGTACCTCATCTCACAAATGGACAGTGACCAGTATGTGCCAATAGTGACTTTGGCAAACCTTGATCAAATCAAGAAACTCACCACTGATGTGGATCTCATTGCAGACATCTTGAAAAGTGAGTCTAAAATCATCACCTTTGCACTTTTATGGTTTAGACTCTCAAAATGGGTTTGGTTACACACAGCAGATGGGTCTGACATTTAATGATGCATTTTGACTCACCAGCACTGCCTCTTGTTCAAGTGGACAAATGTGGAGAGAAAGTGCGGCCCAATCAGAACCGCTGCATCGTAATTCTCAGAGAGGTTCCCGAGGCCACTCCTCTGGAGGTATGCATCATGCATCACTCTTATTCAATAACATCTTTAATGCTCTGAGCTTTATGTTTGTGCTGTATGACATTTGGCTTTCATTTTTACAGGAAGTTGAAGCGCTATTTAAGAGCGATAACTTGCCCAAATTCATCAATTGTGAGTTTGCCTACAATGACAACTGGTTCATCACCTTTGAAACTGAGGCAGATGCTCAGCTGGTAAGCGTCTCCTTTATTTCCCCTAAATAGATCATCTCAGATTACCGCCTCAGGATTTTTAATAAGCTCTCTTCCTGTTACTAAATGTTGGCATACATCACTCTTTCAGGCATATCAGTATCTCAGAGAAGAGGTGAAAACTTTTCAAGGGAAGCCGATAAAGGTAGAGTGCAATGCAGCATATGTGACATCACTGAAGGATATTTTGTGCTATTTTTAGTGACTCAAGGTTTCTCCTTTGTCGCACTTTCAAATAAAGTTCTTTTGTCCATCTACGAATGTACTCTAGGCTAGAATAAAGGCTAAGGCCATTGCCGTCAATACCTTTGTGCCAAAGAATGGGTATCGGCCAGTGGATGTGTCCTCAAATGTCCAACAGCGTTACACCCCTTACTACATCCCACCTGTGTATGGAGCACAGCAACAGTTTCCTCTTTACAGACTGGTGACGCCTCAGGGCTGGTCAGCTACACAGAGCTACCTGGATCCAGCTCTGGTAAGTCCCATGTGTCCTGTTTGGCTCTGAGGAATATCTGAGTGGCGTCTGGGGAGGTACTAATTAGGTGTTGTCTACCAACAGGTTACTCCATTTCCCAGCCCTGCGTTCATTAATGGCTTTGCTGGTTCTCCAACGTTTAAATCAGCAACATCTCCATTAACTGTGCGACAATATGTACCTCGAAACAGGTACTTTTGTTACAGTGAAAACATCTGATATACATTTACACTACCAGTTTAAAAAAAGAAATTAATACTTTTTCAGCATGGATGTTTTAAATTGTCCAATAGTGACAGTAAAGAATTTTTTAATTTGATAAGATTTCTATTTCAAATAAATCAGGGCTGGGCAACTTCGGTCCTGGAGGGCCAATGTCCTGCAGAGTTTAGCTCTAACCTTAATTAAACACCTGTATGAAGCTTTCTAGTGATCTTAAAGCCATTCATTAGCTGGTTCTGGTGTGTTTGATTAGGGTTGGTGCTAAACTCTGCAGGACAGTGGCCCTCCAGGACCGAAGTTGCCCAGCCCTGAAATAAATGTTCTCTTGAAACTTCTATTAATTAATTTTTTTTTAAAGTGTCATGGTTTAGTGATATTGCATTGCTTTCACTTGTTTACAAAAATATATGAACACGATATGAGAAATTTTATTTCATATCTAAATTCTATATATCTGTAGGGTTTATTTGCAAAAACGGATAACTCGTTTTTTTTCAATCTTCAAAAATCATGTTTTTATTGTTATCATGTTTTTATGGTGTTAGTTAGCTGTATTTTTTTAACCTATTTAAAATAACCTTGATTAAGATTAATTGTAATGCATAATGAAAAAACATGATTTGATGATTTTGATGAGTTATCTGCTTTTGCAAATTAAGTTATTTTTTATATAAAAATAAAGAAGCAAATTACAAATCATAAGACAAATGCAATAGACACAAATTAAATATTAAATAAACTAGTTTTTCTAATACAGTAGGTTTAACATGTATACATTTATTTAATTTTTTTTTTTTTGTTTGATTAACATTGGTATTGAGCAACAGACAGGTATTTAATTAGGCTGCTGTCCCTTTAAGACCGAATGAACGTAATATACTTGCATCCGGTTTTCACCCACCTGTTGACGTTCACTTAAGCCATAACCGACTGTATTTACGTAAGCTACTCCACACGATGGGCATTTTGACAGCTGTGTGTGTATTTGACAATTAAGGCACAAGGAGAACTGATCACAGAACTGCATGTTAATCGATAACGAATTGTGATTGGATGATAATTTTGTTCTATGACAAGCTTAGTTACCTTTGATAAGGCTGTTCTTGCGTGACCGAACACTTCCACTACTCGCTCTTATCACCCAGTCATAAAGAAATTTAAAAATATGGGACAAAACATGATTTTTTTCAAAATAAGTCGGGACACTAAAAATAGAGCTGAAAAATGAGACGTCTGGTCACCTTATTTCTAAGGGATCATGTGACACTGAAGATTGCAATAATGATGCTGAAAATTCAGCTTTGCATCACAGGAATTAATTACATTTCAAAATGTATTAAAATAGAAAACAGCTGTGTATCCGTTCTTTCATTCAAACAGGAACCACAACAAAACACACATTCGACTCACAACAGAACGTGGAACCACTCTGCTGGAAAACCCTGCTGCTTTCTCTACTTTCCCTTCGGAGAGAGTTCCCAATGGGACGCGTCCCCCACAGGCTCATCTCCTGGGTAGCCGACCTCGACTACCCAGCGGTCCGTGCTATCCGCGCCGGGACCAGGTTGGAAGCGGACGAATGGAAGTGAATGGAGCCGATTACTCTCTGAACGCTGGCCGTGGAAGGTAATGCTGCACATCTGCACCAGCTGTTTATTAATTTCATACATGTTTTCGTATTCCCATATACAAAAAAGCTCATAGAGCTCTGTTTCCTTAAGGAATGGTGGTAATTTTTTCCATGTTTTTTGTTTGACTGTTTTTTGTTTCTTTTGAAAGGGGGCTATGGATACAGGAAAAGAAGAGATGACAACAAGTTTCCAGTATGTCATTTGCTTTGTTTCAGCTAACACTGCATAGACAAATGTTTTGAGTTTTACTTTTGTTATGATAGGAAACTCTGTGTACTTGAAGTAAAATATAATATGCAGTCAAGCCTGAAGGGTCTGAATGTACATTATCTTGTTTATTGCACAGCCAAGTAAAAAAATGCACATGAAAAATTGATTTGTTACTTTTTTATGACAGTGAAAAGAACCCAGAGTGATACAAAAAACATAACTAGCACATCCATGTAAAAAAGAAAAATATCAGTTGCCTTCGCTTGACCAATAAGAATAGTTTTTCTGTAGTGCCGTGTACTAATGTAGCATATTGAGGAATAGGCAAAAATTAGTTAAAAATAAATGTGCCAATGTGGGCTCAGTTTGTTGTACACATTTCAACTCTTTTTCTCAACCGGTGTTTAACAGAGAGCAGCAACACCGTCGCCCCCTCCTGTTCAGGAGCGCACTCCCTCCCCCAGCTTTGAGCTGGGTCTGTCCAGCTTCCCTCCTCTGCCTGGAGCCGCAGGAAATCTAAAACCTGAAGTAAAAACTGAAAGCAGCCTTGACAACCGACTGTCTGACATTGTCACCGGAGCAGTTAAAGACAAGGTTGACTTTCATTCAGTCTTTCATGAGTGTCTTTTGTGTTTGAGTGCTGCAGTTTAAAAAAGGAAGAGGAAAAACATTTCAGGCTTATATTTCTGAATTATAGAGAATTTACCAAATGCTCTTGGTTTTTAAATATTATACCATGTTCACAGTAGACCTTGCTGTCAGTCATAACCATGACAAGTCCTTGGGTGTTTTGAGTGTTGTAGAGTGACTAATTGTGTGTGTGTGTGTGTGTGTGTGTGTGTGTGTGTGTGTGTGTGTGTGTGTTCCTGCTGTCCAGCTGTTATGTTTGTTCATGCTGTCCTTGCTGTAGGAATTTCACAGAGGCCCCTTTGTCTCTCCACAGCCTCTAAATAAGGATGTGGTCACCAGCCGTGTGATCTCAGGGACCCCTAAAGAATCTGTGCAGGCTGCTCCTGCTGCTCAGACCCCAGTGGACTACCAACACTCACCCTCTCCAGCCGTTACAAAGTGGGTTTTCTTATTCTAAGTAACTAATCAATACATGTGACAAAATGGTTTTCACTTAAAAGTGTTGGAAGTGATTTCAGATGTTAATTAACTTTTATGGCATTTCAGCCATATGTTCTTTTAAATAGCGTACTGTTAGAAAACTAAATAGTTCACTGGCTAATGTGGATGTTACAGGCTTAAATCTTGAGAAAACCTTAATTATTATTATTTTTCTGAAGTAATTTTACCGCTGTCGCAGTGAGCGGTGTGATTTCTCAGGGTTCCGTAAGGTTGTGGGGATATTTTCATTTGTAGCATTCCAAAATAAATTGCAGCTTTCAGCACTTTGAAAGTGTTTCAAGATTTCACTTAGATAAACACCCAATTTTACTTGTCAACACTTATTTGGTAATATTCAGCAATTTGGTAGAGGTAGTGTTTACTTCTTTCACATAGAATGAGGACAGCTAATCATAAATAACTTTTACATAGAGTCTTAAAGGTACAGTACAAAATAATCATGTGAAATCACTTAACTTTTGACTAATATTATATGTGCACTTCTGCGGGAAATATGAAATGCTGGAAAACTGTAGAAAATGACACATTGTAATTATATGGACTGCTTGTTTTTCTTGTGTTACAGACCGACAACTGTAGAAAAACCTAAAGAGATGCAGACCCCTGCAGAGAAATGCTCTGAGACCCCCGCTGCTAAAACCGCACCACTGAGCAATCCAATATCGGTAAGTGTCCAGGTAGCCTCGCCATGTGGGAATCAAACCTTTTAGTAATTTATTGAATCAAAAATTGTGTAAAAACCAAAAAACAATTAGAGTATATTTAATTTTTATAGCAGAATATTCAGGTTTATATAATTATATATGTAGTTGAGTGTTAGGAGACCAAGTGGTACAGTTTGTGAATACTACTGAGCTGTTTTACCATGATTTAAATTTCTGTGGTAAAAACAAGCTCTGATGGTGGCTAGTGTAGTTTTGTGTTTTGTTTGTGTTTTTTGTTTTTTAACCAGGTTTTCAGCAGTTAAACAAATGTAAAAAAATGACGTTGGGAAAAAACCTCACCTGCTCTGTGGGTTGTACAGAAACATATGTCATATATCATATGGAACTATTGCGCTCTATTGCGTCAGCTCCTTCAGCACTTTGTGACTGGCTCAAACTCTTTAACAGCTGATATATACTAAAGTTGAAAAGTCCAGGGTCAGTAATATTATTATTATTATTATTATTATTATTATTATTATTATTATGATTATTATTATTAGGGGCCAAGCACCTAAGGTGCTTAGGCACCTATTGTAACCGTTCGCGTGTTTTCTTCTTTTTCTTCTTCAGCCGCAAGTCTATGGCAACCCATAGAACCACTTGCGGGAAAGTTGTGAAATTTGGTACACTGATAGAGGACAGCGAAAAAAGTCACCATACCAAATTACCATATCAAAGTCACCATACCTCTAACTCAAACTCTCTAGCGCCACCACTTGTCCAAAGTTGCACTCATGTTTATGCTAATAACTTTTCAACCATAAGACAGAAAATTTAAATTATTTTTTCCTCTGAATTCTTTACTCATGCCGAGTTGAATGAACTCCAAAATTAAAAAATCGCAAGGTTTAGTTTTCTCGTTATTATTATTATTATTATTATTATTATTATTATTATTATTATTATTATTTGTTTTTTTAAAAGAAGTGAATATTTTTATTCGGCCAAGACACATTAAATTGATCAAAGGTGAAAGTAAAACATTTATAAATATCTATTATTTCTAAATATTTCTTTTTCAAATAAATAATGTTCTTTTGAAATTTCTATTAATCAAAATTCTGGAAAAATGTATCACAGTTTCCACAAAAATATAAGGCAGCACAACTGTTTTCAACATTGATGATGATAATAATAATACACTTTTCTTGAGCATATAATCAGTATATATTATTACACTGAGGACTGGAGGTAATGGCTGATGACTATTCAGCTTTGCCATCACAGGAATAAATTATATTTTAAAACAGAACATTTTAAAATATTACTTCATTTTTTTTATTAAATAAATGCACCCTTGCTGAGCAAAAGAGACTTCTAGATAAAAGATCCTGTTCATGTTCTTTAATGTACGCAGATGGTTTAAAGCCTCTTGTTATGCAACATTTTGGTTACAAAGAACGACATTATGATTTACATTTCACAATGCAGTAATGTGTAAATGATAACCTAAATTGAATGATTTGATTTGATTTGATTTTATTAATTTTTTTGTGTTTAACCAGGAGCCCCGGAAGCCAAGCTATGCAGAGATCTGTCAGAGGATAAGGGAGGCACCAACACAGCAGCCATCAGCAGATCCCCGGCCTCTCAGCTCCACCACTGAAGACATCAAGACTTCTGACTCGGCAGAACGCAGATGCAGAGAATCAGCGCCCGCACCTGCCAAATCTGCAGCGACCACTTGTCCCAGAGAGACAGTGAAACCTCCACAGAGCAGCGGAGAACGAGCGAGCGGTGGCACGACAGCTTCCTTCCACCAATCCTGAGGGCCTCGGCTTTGCTTTCAGGACTGAACGGGAACGAAAACTTTGTCAGGGCTGCTCAAAAAACAAACAAACAAACAAAAAAAGTCCCTCTTATCTCACGGTCTCTGTGAGTGCACACACAGACAGACAGCTTGTCACTGGAATCAGGGCCTACAGACAAAAGCACTTGTGCATAAGGGTTCTCTGAATATTTTTGTTGTCCTTTCTGTCGTTTTGTTTTTCGATTTACAAGATCTTTAGTTGTTTTCCAAGGAAAATGGGATTAATGAACCAGCATCAGTTGGAGATTAACTATTTAAAAACATTTGTCAGAGCTCACCTTTATTTTGGGGTTAAAACTTCAAGTAGTGCTGTTGGGAGGAAATACTGATTTTTGAATAGTGCTGATCCTGAAACACTTTATTTTTGTGTGTTTTCTTTCCTTTTTTTAAACTGATATGTATATAATTTTGCTAACTTTTGAGTGTCTTGGTGCCGAGGCGATTCTGAATCTCGACGGCCCCAGCCTTTACAACTGCATGAGTGAGACTTTCGTGTAAATCTGTTTTGTTCCGTTTTTATGTTTGGATGTTCCAGCACTGGAGTGACGTTTTTGTTTTTGTTCAGTTTTTTTTGAGCTCTGAATTATTTTTTTACATGCTTATCCTCTATCAAAGTGTACTGATGTGATATTGTAGCAGGTGTATGTATACCTGTTCTTGTGTGCATGCTTTCTTTTACGTTTTCTTCTTTTCTTTTTAACTTTTTAATGGCACACATTGGTTTGCTGTATCATTTCTTTTCTGTTTTTCCCTACTCGCCGATAGTTTGGGAAGAATCCGCTCTGATGCCTCTTCATTCGATTCTGAAAGATCTTCACACTGCAAAGTCCTCAGGTTGCGAGGGGTGAAGTGTTCATGTGCCTAGTCTGCTGTGATCTCAATGATAGATGGCTATATTATTTGCTTCTTAGCTTCGTTTGCTATCCCAGTGTGGTGCTATGGTTCGTCACATGGTTACTTTGGTGCTTTTATCTATAGAAATGAAGGGAAAGACACTGACATGCACCAACGTCTATCGTATGACCTTCACCGATTCACTTTCATATCACCACAACTATACGAGTGGGATTCTGTACATTTTGTATAGTGACGTATACATCAAGAGCAAAAAGATCTGAGCCTTCAGCACACATGGACCAGCGCTGTTTTGTGGGGTTTCTCCTTTATGCAGACTTTGCGTTTCAGTGTCACTCTCGGTCATGCTGTTCATTAGTTAAGTTCATTGGTTCTCGTTGGAGTTTGAAATCGTCTTGGGCCGAGCGAGACAGTCCGTTTTTTTTTTGTTTTGATGTCTTCCTGCAGCGTGGAGTACGTGCAGAATGCTTTGAGATGTTCGTCATGGCGTATGTTGTTTATATTCTCTTGTATTTTCCCTGTGAGTATTTTTTTTTTCCTCGGTTAATCAAAAAAAAAAAAAAAGTTTTTGTTGATTTTTCTGACTTTCTGAATGCAACTGATCATTTTTCCATCAATAAATGAAGCATACCATGGATAAAGTAATGAAGGTTTCTTTACATGAACCTTTAAGATGTTCAAAAAAAGAAACAAACAAAAAAAATAAACATCACATAAATTAACAGTGTTTGAAAACTTGAATTTTATTTAAACTTGAAAAAAATGTCTCTGCCTTAACTTTTTAGATGACAGTTTGGAGGTTTTTTGTTTGTTGTTTTCTTTCAATTCCCAAAGTGGAGAAAAAAGGATGATGTGGTTGAGGCGTCACGAAGCCTTCATCACTACATTTGTGTAGCACAATACTTTTGGGATTGAGATGGGATTCTCGTTTTGTTTTGTTCTCCTCTGTGTAAATGCTTGTAGTCTAAACTGTAGTACATGTATACACTCGGATGTGTGTGCTTTCTCTGTACAGATGTAAATAATTGGAAAATGTTAAAATGGTACCCTAAAATTGGTTATGAGAAAATGTATGGAAAAAAATAAATAAATGTTAATGAGGAACTTGTGTGTTTAAGTAGACTTGGTTTTTATTCTCAATGTTGGCATGATCTTGTGGTCACCACCAGTATGACCACAAGGTGGCATAAAATAAGCAGTAATGGAGATATTGTGTTTAAGTCTTCAGGACCAGTAGAATAAAAGATCTCCAGGTATTTGATTGTGTATTTCATTATCAGTCTGAACTCACAACCACTTACAATAATACAAAACTATCAGTATATAGATAATATTCTATTACAAGTAATATTATTAGCAAAACAATTTGAGATAAATAGCAAAATATTATATAGAAAATGCACATGCATCTTTTAGTGTTTGGTTGTCACCTTGCTTTATTTGAAAACCTCACTCGAGCTTAATGAACTCCGCTAGTTTGTATAAAACTTGATTACATAATCCAGCATCTTGTGCTTCAAATGAAGCAAGAGCATCTGACCATTTTTGCAGAGTCTCATTATTGATGTCATAAATTGTCTGATTGGTTACCTAAAAATTGTGCAGATTTCTTACATATTTCTTCTTCATTTGACATGATTTCACACTATAATTTTTTTAATCCTTAAAACTGTATTTCAAGATTCCATATATTCCTTAAAACTGTATTTAAAAAAATACAGATCTCAAATATTAGGACATATATATATATGTTGAATACAGAATAATTATTGCTATATACACTACTGTTCAAAAGTTTGGGGTTGGTAAGATTTTTAAATATTATTATTATTATTATATATTTATTTATTTATTTATTATTTTTTTGAAGTCTCTTATGACCAAGAACACATTTATTTGACCAGAAATACAGTGAAATAAATATTAAATATAAACTTTTAAATATATTTAAAAAAATTAAATATTTTAAAATAAAAAATACAACTCAAAACACCCATTTTTATTTGAATATATTTAAAATGTAATTTATTTCTGTGATGACGAAGCTGAATTTTCAGCAGCCATTATTCTATTCTTTAGTGTCACATGATCCTTCAGAACTCATTCTAATATGCTGATTTGGTGCTCAAGAAACATTTCTTCTTATTATCTGTGTTAAGAACAGTTGCCTTAATATTAAGACATTTTTTTCAAATGTACTGTCACTTGATCAATTTAAATTCAAGCTGATTCTTTTTATTTATCATATCGTTCATGTTTATTTATTTAAACAAATATAAATGTAACCTGAACAGGTATTGTTATTATGAAGTGATTATTTATTGAAACATAAACAGAGTCGGTCTGTCGCCCCCCCGCGGCTGTAAAAATCACAGTCGCCTTGCGTCATGAGAGAGTGACAGAGAGAAAGAGAGGGAGAGGGGCTGGAGAGACGAACACACACACACACACACACACCGCTCCGATAGGCGAGCTTCACCGCACTGACAGTCCACATCTTACACTGCTGACTCTTACGGCGGAGTCCTTCAGATATGGCGGGGCTTCGTTAAGAGGGACAGAAAATCTCCGAGCACCGAACACTTGGACACGCGTCTCCCGCAGCCCTCCTTATGCACCGCTGCGACGCGGAGAAACGGCAGCAGCGCTGAAAGAGTCGAAGAAAGAGGACGAGAGTGATTTTTACCCCCTTGAACGGACAATGGCGGACCGTGATGCGCTGCCCCTTCCATTGGAAGTGCGGGCCAGATTGGCTGAGCTAGAGCTGGAGCTATCCGAAGGTATGATTGACATTTTAAATGACTTATTTCGTTCGACAATACGGTTGTTGCGGATGATACGTTAACGGCCCCCTCCTCTCCTCCTCCTCCTCCCACCCCAAAACCCACCACCATACCAACACAACCAGCACCAGATGTTGGAGCCAATTATTATCCCCGCAGCAGCGCTGAGGTTGTGTTCATAAAGGCGTTCGGTCGTTCTTTTGCTGTAACTCCCGCCGCATTTTCTTTGTTACAATGTATCTATTTGACCTTGAGGAAACCATTCAAAGACTTCAGAATTGATTTTTTCCCTTTAGGATTTTGAAAATGCGTGTCCCTAGAGACCAACGGTCAAATACCGCCGTGGAATCTTCATGTACCCGTAGATATTTTTGAATTTCTGTGACTGTGTTGTTATTTCTGCCAGTGTGATGTCTTCAGTACACCAGCAGTTAGGTAAACAAGTAGTTCCTCACAATCGCATCGCCACATATGCCATCTTTACACTGCAAAAGCTGCATCTGAAGCTGCATTTATACCACAAAAAGATGCAGTCTAATGCTGCATAAATTAATTTACAATAAAATTATTAGATATTAATAGAATTTAGGCTTTTAATATGGAATTATGAATATAGAAATATCAAATGATGGATGTCTGAAAATATGAATTATAACTAAGGTCTTGTCATGGCAGCAACAAAGTTTAATTTTGTCTGATGCTACATTCATATTATTTTTCTTATGACTTATACAGTAGCCTATATTTTTATGTTTAGATGCCAAATAATCCCAAACTTTTCTAATTATAGTTTTGATTTAATTGTTTCCATTTCTATTTTCTAACCAGATTTTTTAAATCAAATATATAGGATTTCCCCCCAACTTTTCAATTATAGGACTACAACAATAAAAACACAATTTACAAAAAATAAATAAATAAATAAATAAATATATATAAATTTGTGTAATAATGCATATAATATTCATGCATATTTATTCATTAATACTAGTTTGAGATACGTATTTACCAGTACTTGGATCTTCATTGGTTATTGGATGTTTAACATTGGGTCTGCCAATAAATTGTGTTAGTTAGGGGAAAAAACTTAATGGTATCAGTATTGGGCAAACCAGTTATTAGTGGCTCAAAGCTGGTAATTTTATTACAGCTTTTAATGCAGCACTGTGTGATTTGGTGTTGGCCAGAAACACAGGCATGTAATATTTGCATCGTGTATCATGTTGAGAATCTTGGCATCTGATATAAGCAAACGGAATTGAGTGAACTGTTTGCTAATACTCCTTTTTCCCGTTTAATTCTAGCGCCTGGTGGTCCTTTGTAATATGTGTTTGTGTGTGTGTGTGTGTGTGTGTGTGTGTGTGTGTGTGTGTGTGTGTGTGTGTGTGTGTGTGTGTGGCATGTGCGATTGTCTTCTGTGTGTAGATCTAAACCATTTAAGGTGATAAGTGCTCGTGCATTTGTAAACCCTTCCTCAAAGTTCTAGCAGACAGCAGACGTGCACCAACCAGTGAAGTGAAAAACAGCATCATTTTATATCTAAAAAATGACAGTCAGTGGGTTTATTGGGCAGATAAATCAGCGATATTCTTTGTTTAGTGTTAAATCTGTCTTACAGAAAGCATTGTGGGTTCTAAACTGTCTTTTACATGTCAAGAGTTAGTGTATCAGTAACCAAAAGAGTTAGATTACAAACCTGCTTAAAACATCTTAAACCAGCCTAATTTAGATGCTGGTTTTAGAGGGATTTTTAAAGCTGTCTAGCTGTGAGACCAGCTGAAAACCAGCTTGAAATTATTTTAGAATAGCAGACCAAGCTGTTTTAAATGAACATTTTCAGCTGGTAAATTAACAAAACAGACATTCGTGAAAATTAGTCATGTTTGCCTAAGGAGGTAGCCATAGCAACAGCTGCTTATGGGATGGTATTTCGATAAAACAAAATTTACTTAACAGGTATGTCAAAAACGTTACGTCTTTAGTTCATGGTTTGCACAAAAGTCACACTAGTAAGTAGAGCATGTAAACCAGTCCTTCATTTATGGAAGCTATTTTTAATTCGATTTTTCTGTTTTTGTAGTTGTAAATGGCTCTAGAATGGCAGTGTGTGTTATTTTGAATGTTAAAATGGCAAACACCTCCTTTGCGTTCTATTCAGAGCCAAACGTAATTTCAGCCAAACTTCACTTAAAGATGATCACAGGCTGCTCCTTCTGCAAGTGGACACGGGTATTTTTAGCCGCCCTTCAAGCTTCGTTAGCCTTAATCAGCTCGTTTTGCATTTAAACGTTTTGCCTCACTTTATGATTGTGGTGGAGGGAATATTCTGGCTCGGTTCCTTCTTTCTGCAGCACTGTATGATTCCTCTGAACCTCTGCTTGTGTTTGTGTTTGCCTTTGTAGAAATAAGATGCTCCCTTGCCATTCCAGCTTAGCTTGTGGTGCTGTTTAGCACTGTGCTCATGGAGAGGTGATTATCTCAGTGAGTTGGCAGAGGATGAAAGGCCTGGAAATTACCAAACGTCTGTTTGCTGACCTATAATGCCCTTAAGGACAATATTGTGTTTGTAAAGTTGGTATACAATGTAACAAACGTATTGTGTGTTTCGCTGCCTCCATTTATAAGTCAAACCTCGTTTTATTTATGCTATGCATCTTTTACATGCACGTGAGGCTTGTTCGCGTTGATTTTGAGTAACATGGCTTGGAAATCATCCCCAGATTGTCGAGAGTTTCTCTCAGTGGTCTTCTGTCTATGCTATGCTGGCAGACTCTTAATGGATACTGATTCTTCAAACTCAGTATTAGTCTCGTTCATGCCAAATAAAGGATGAATGGATCTCATTTCACCCTTAGGATAACACTGTTAGTAAGTGAAAAGGTTAAGTTGTTAAACAGGGGTCATGCTGGCTGTGGAAGAAAAGAACCCTTATCTGACCCTGATTTGAGGACTTGCCTGTTGAGAATGTCAGCACAAATGACTGTATCTGTATGTGAAGATGTTTTATTATGTTTGGTGTGTTGATATCATTTTGCACCCTCGACTTTAATATTAACAGATTTATGTAACTTAGGAATGTTTCATTGCAAAAGTCAAGAACTTTCTCCAAAGAACCAAGTTTTCTTTACAAAAATGTGTGTGTGTGTGTGTTAGTATAAGTATAAATAAATAAAAACTATATAAATACTTTTTTTTGTGTGTGTGTGTATACAGAAGTTCAGAAGTTAGGGATTGTTACAATTTTTTTTTTTTAATGAAATGTAATACTTTTATTCACCAAGGACGAATTGATCAAAAGTAAATGAAGACTTTTAATGTCACAACAGGTTTCTATTTTAAATAAATGCTGTTCTTTTGAAGAGATTCATCAAAGAATCCTGGAAACAATGTGTTAGGAATTTCACAAAAATATTAAGCAGCAACTGTTTTAGTATTGATAATAATAATGTTTCTTGAGCACCTAATCAGCAAATTAGAATGATTTCGGAAGGATCATGTGACACTGATGACTGGATTAATGGCTGCTAAATTCAGTTTTGCCATTAGTGGAATTAATTAAATTTTAATATATATTATAATACGGGGAATATATATAAATGTTTTATACGGAAGTCTAAAGAAGCTGGATGTTTTGAGTATTTAATCAGTGTTTCTGTATGGCAAATGCAGAAGAGAGAGGAAGTGATTGAATGTTGTGAGGTATGTGAGGGGCTCTGATGAGAGCTGACAGGGGCTGTGCTGTGGGGTCGAGGCGCCGCGTGCGGTGCAAGATAGCGGTGCTGAGGTTGTGTCACTGCTAGTCACCTGTGCTAGGACACGGGGAGATCGTGACATTTGCTAAATGCCATAAATTATTCGTAAGCTGTGCCAGACAGACTGCATCTCACTGCTTTACCTGCAGTTTTAATTTTGTATTCGTCTTTGCTACCTTTTGGTTAATTTTGTGAAGATTTAGTAGGGAATGTATGGTTTGTTTACCTTTAAAAGTTATTAACAGATGCTGTAGCTGACATCATTTCCTCTCTCCGTCTCTTTAATCTCTGTGGGAGCAAATACCATGAGTCCTGGTTTTCCCCCACTCCCAGTATTCCATAGAAAAATGAATATTGAACAGCATTACGGCATCACACCAATGTTTTTTTTTTCTTTTCCTTGTAAATCTTACTTTCTTATGATCCAATTTAAGTTAATGAACTAAAATATGCCTTACAACATCCTGATACGTTACAATATTGATTTATTTTATAGGGGAAAATGTGCTTAGGGCACAATGCAGGCTTCGTTTTCTTCATGCAAAATATACATTTTGTGTGATTTTTGGGATTAAATCTAAACAAGACTCTTTCTTGACAGGTTTCATGAGATTAGACACCGTCTAAGAAAGCAAACTTGCACTTGCATCTTCATGAAGCGTGATAAAGGAGATCTATTACTGCAAATCTCCTTTGACTGCTGTTAGCCTTGTGGGATTATGTCATCCGACTGACCTCCAAACTGCTTATCCTCCACTTTCATCCAATCACTGTTGTCCGTTGACCCTGTGACCGCCTCCCCACTCAAAGCAGATGTTAAGATCTAATTGAGAGGACTAGTCAGACAAAGTTGTTTTTCTTTGTCTAAACAAACATATAGTATTTCACAAGCTTGTACAAATTACAGTCGCACAAGAGACTTGGAAATCTTGTTAGCATATGTTTCACATGCTCTACCTCCTAATAACCTTAACGATATGATACCAAGACTAGAGTTACATAAGTTCTGTACATGCCTGTACACTTCCAGTTTCCCACATGTTACGCATGGATTGTCATTTTTTTCGTTGTAGTTGTTGTCTCTGTTGGAAGAATGTCATCTGATGCCTACGAGATAATCTTGCAGCATCAGTCCGATGTAGCATTACTGGAGCCATCGATGTTGAGGGAGACGTATGGACAAGCTCTAACTGTTATATTTCATTCCAGTCCAAGCTTAAATTGCTTGATTTTATTCATAGACTGAGACTCACAGACACTTAATAAACGTTCAAATTTGAACCATTTATTAGCGTAGAAGCCACTTATTGCCTTATGAAAGGTAGTAAACAATTTCACACCTTGCTGACTTGCTCCACAGCTTCAGTGAAGCTAAATCTGTTCCTGCTCTTGGAGGACATTTCTTATACAGGGAATTGAGTGCATATATTTTTTGCTGTATGACTGTGTAACTTAATGCTGCATTTGTAACCAAGCCCTCATTCGAGAACACAGCTGCTTCAAAGAGTGCCTGTTCTGCCCGCTGACCGCTCTGCAACCACATCCGGCTCACGTTGACCTTTAACCCCCATCGCTAAGCGAAAGGTGTAAGCTCATTTCCTCCAAACCTGCTGCCTGTCCCGATTAGAGAAAAATGTGCTAAGTAAATAGGAAGGGAGACACCGGGTGTTTCATAATACTGTAAATAATGCGTTCCCAAAATAACATAATTTGCTTCTTTACAGCAGCTGAAAGCATGTCCTGGTTTTGAGGATGTAACTCGGACGTTGTTTCTTTTTCCATTTCCAAACACTTCATGTTTTTTTAGGGCCCCATTTTATTTTTACCCAAACTTTATATTTTTTTCCAAATTCTGTTTTTTTCCATTAAAATTTTTCTGCGTTCCGTTTTTTTCTATTTTAATTGTAATAGAGATCCTATTAAGCTTTTTCACTTTTTGAATTTTAGTCAGTGTGTACTAGTGACTAATTTCTGTTATGTTTGGGCATAAAAAAGATCTACAAAGTTACAAATCTCAAAGTCCACTCCAAAGGGAGATATTTCGTTTTTAAAAAATCCCTTTTCAAGAACAATGAATGGCTCGTTTGGACTACAGCGTTGTTTTCCGGGTTTGTGATGTCACAAAGCGGCACATTAGAATATCATTAAAATTATTCCCGCTTATGGAAATTTGAATGGTTGGGGGGTGGGGAGGGGCGAGGTCATGGTTTGAATGCTTGGTTGTGTCCAACAGTACTGGACAATGATGTAATCTGCAGAATTTACACTTCAATTATGAGACTATGGTATAAATAAATTAAACTGTATAACAGTTTCACTGCAATTCATGTTATAATGTTGAAATTAAAGAACAATAAACATAATACATATTACCGTTGCACTTATCTGTACATGGTAAATGCTTATTTTTAAGCGGTTGTTGACATCGTATCTAAAACGTGATTTAGCCAAAAAGCAACAACAACAATAACGTTACCAATATGTCTTGCAATATCCGTGCGTGCAAAGGTTCTGATCGATACTCTTGTTCAATATTCTCGGGGTCTGAATCCACTCTAACTGATATGGCAATATTGACGCCATCCTTAACTATACCGGCACAGACAGAACTTGCTGCTTTAGCAAGGGGCATGGCAGTACTGAAACACTGTCTAAGCTGTTCGCCAATCACAACGCACTGGGACAGCTAACCAATCACAATGCAGTTAGTTTTTCGGAAGGTGGGCCTTCATCAAACCCAGAACTAATTGAGCCGTTTGTGCCAGGCTGGGGAGGAAGGTATTGTAATAATATAAATTATGTGAAATATAATGCGTTTTTTGAACTATCAAGTAGTGGTCGACCATTTTTCAAATATCGGCATCGGCCGATAAGTTTTTCTGCTTGGCTGATGTGTTCGAGGTGGGACTTTTATTTTGACGGCATTTTGCTGAGAGAGGCAACTCTTGATTTTATAAATATGTATTTATTATTATTTGTGTTGTGTATTTACATTTTTCTGCTAAATAAATTCTGGTATTTTTTTTTTCTGGTAAATGTTCCTTAAAAAATAAATTAGGCTTTTATTAGTAGCAATGCTATTTTTACATTAAAAGTGACGTGACATACAGCCAAGTAAAAAAGTAAATTCAGAATTCGTGCTCTTATAACCCATCCAAAGTGCCACACACAAAGCACGTGAACAACACACCATACAGTGAACACACACCCCGGAGCAAACAAATATATTTGTCACAATTTAACTGAACGTTTATTTCGACGGTTGCTGTGACACCGCCAAGTATGAATATACTTTTTTTTATATTTTTTTATAATTTTTTAGACATATTTAATGAATATAATTTTTTTATATTTTTTTATAATTTTTTAGACATATTTAAATAGTATATTTACTATTCATGGCTTAATATTCACAGACACTAGTCCATATTACATTCTGATTTAATTGTACTGGCCTACTTTTGATTTATCCATCCGAATTCCATGACATTCCTTGTTTTACTGTAAATTCCATTTTTATGACTGGATTCCACAATATTGTTCGCATTTTCTGCATTGCTGAAATCATAGGGCCCTATTTTTGATTCCAGTGCTAATATTTTTTTCTCTTGAGTTTTAAGGTAACTACTCTGACCAAGGGCTGTAATTCAGTCGTTAAGCCTTGATACACTCGTAATTGGAGGTGAAAGTGGCGTTGAATGGGTTTAATAAGTGAAATATTTTACCACATTAGATTGCACATGTGTTGGGTTTGGTGTTAAACCGTTACAGATGTCTGCATTGCCCTTCATGAACCTTGATGACTACACGTAGAGAGAAGGCTCGATTTGTTTCAGATGGAAATCTTCAACCCTTTTGAAAAAATCTGCAACATTTAGGTCTTAAAACCTGATCTATCCAATCGCTCAAATACATATACAACCACAATAACTGACTCAAATCCATGACACAACTATAAGGCCAAACTATCTGTCTATTTAAAAAATTTGCTCTGTATGTTTGAACATTGTGACTACAGCAACACTGACTCAAGCGATGGCGTGAGTTTGGGGCCGGACTATCTGTTTATTTGACCAATGAGTGTTCAGGAAAAAGTTTTACTTGGCAACACTAGAATTGGCACACTTCTATGGCTTTCTTTTGCTGAAAAACGGAAGATATTTTGATGGATGTTTCAGCTGTCCATCCAATGAAAATATTGCATTTTATGGACAAAAAATTTTATATTTCCAAATACTTCATAGAAAAAGAAAGCCATACAGGTCTGGAACAACATGAGTTTGAGAAAATGATCACAGATAATCACTTTTAGGTCATCTATCCCTTTTAAACCAGAAGTCTCTTATGCCCACCAAAGCTGCATTTATTCGATCCATAATTAGGCTAGTAAAAACAGTAATATTGTGAAATATTGTTACCATTTTTAATAGCTTTCTGTTTTCTGTTCAAAGCTGATATATTAGCAGCCATTAAAGTCTTCAGTTTCACATGATCTTTGAGAAATCATTCAAATATGCTAATTCGCTGCATATTAAAATGATTTCAAGAAATGTTTCTTATTATTATAAATGATTGAAAACAGTTGTGCTGCTTAATATTTTTGTGGAAACCATGATACATTTTTTTCAGGATTTTTTGATGAATAGAAAGTTCAATAGAACAACATTTAGGCCTATTTTAAATTTTCTGGCACTTTTGATAAATATAATACATTCTTATTATTATTCTAATACTTTCTTTCAAAGAATAAAAGTAGTTTCAACACATAATTAATGCCTTTCATTAGCAAGCAAGCACCATTTTTACTATTTCTCATGCTGCTATTGGTAGTTGAAATGTGCTATTGCATTTGAAGACGCATTGTTGCATTTGAAGACAATAAAATGGGTAAAAAAAAATCCTTTATGCATTGAAAGAGGATCCCAATACATAGCTACCTAATATGACCTCTTTTGTCTTAGACCAGTAAGCAACCACCTAAAGTAATACCCTAACATTTTGCAGTGGCCAAGCACCACTCACATTTTCTGTCCTGGATGTTAAATTGCTGACATGCGTTAAGAGTGGCGTAGTCACATGATCCTGCAGCAGACAGACAGCGGTTGCACAGCTGGACGGCAGCAGCCGCAGCAGTTTTACGGTCCATCTCCTGTGTACGTCTCTGAACCTGCTATAGGAATGCAGTCATGTGGTCTCAATCAAGTCCTCTGTTTACATCACAGTGCTGCTCAGGAACAATGTGCTTGTGTTTCCAAGCCTCTAGAGACCCCTTCCCTTTCTCTTATCTGTCCGCAGTGCTTTGATCAGTATCATCTCTCATTTTAAACATTTAGCTCATAGTGAATACTAGATAGAGCTTTTATGTTAAGGAAATGGGTGAGGGAAAGGAAGGAACAAACTGATGACTGAAATGTGGAATTTTCTACAGGATTTTAATTGTCATTAATAGATGCATCTTTAAATAAAGCATCGGATAAATATTTTGGTGATTACGTCACTTGTTTTTAAGATGCTGTGCAAAGTAGTTGTCAGACTCTGTTCCATGTCTCGTGTTGTGTTTTCCTCCCTCACATGCTCCAGTATGATTATTATGCCCTTATTTGGTTTTTCCTGTTCCTGTCCGTATTTAGTTCTATTGGTTCCAGCTGGGTTTAATTAGTTACTGTGTATTTAAAGTGTGTTCTGCTCCTCGTTTTCAGTCCACTATTAAATCTCATTTTGTGTTCTGTGTGATTTTCCCGTGTTCCCCCGCTTTGAGTTCATTAAAGTCTTTTGAATTTTCTTTACTCCTCGTCTCCTCGCTCCTTCGTTCCCGTGCTCCAAGTGTGATTCGTGACAGAGGTATTATTTTAGTATCATTGCGATAAAATTGTTGTTCATATACAGGCACATCTCAAAAAATTTGAATATCGTGAAAGTTCTCTTTTTTGTAACTTATTTCAAAAAGTGAAATTTTTATATATTCTAGATTCATTACATGTAAAGTAAAACATTTCAAAAGTTGTTTTAATTTTTGATGATTAGAGCTTACAGCTCATGAAAGTCAAAATATTAATATATTTCCTAAGATCAATAATAAGCAAAAAAGATTTGCAAAACAGAAAAGCTCAAGTTCTTTGGTTCTTAAGTGTGGCATGGAAGCGATCAGCCTTCTGACACTGTAGAGCCTTCAGCTCATCTTGATTGTTGGACTGACTGTTTCTTTCTCTTGAAAATATCCCATAGATTCCATATAGCGTTCAGGTCAGGCTGGCCAATCAAGCACAGTGGTAACATGGTCAGCAAACCTTTTGAAAGTGGTTTTGGCATCATGGGCAGGTGCTAAATCCCTGCTGCAAAAGGAAATCAGCATTTCCACAAAGCTTGTCAGCAGATGAAAGCATAAAGTACTCCAAAATCTCCTGGTAGACTGCTGCATTGATTTTGGACTTGATGAAACACAATAGACCAACACCAGCAGACGTCACGGCAATGCAATTCATCACTGACTTCGGAAACTTCACACTGGACTTCAAGCAGCTTGGATTGTGTGCCTCTCCAGTCTTCCTCCCGACGCCAGACCTTGATTTCCAAATGAAATGCAAAATTGACTTTTATCTGAAAAGAGGACTTTGGACCACTGAGCAACAGTCCAGTCCTTTTTCTCCTTAGCCCAGGTAAGATGCTTCTGACGTTGTTTCTGTTTTAGATGTTGCTTGGTAGACCTTTTCCTGAAGACGTCTGAGTGTGGTGACTCTTGATGCACTGACTCCAGCTTCAGTCCACTCCTTGTGAAGCTCTCCCAAGTGTTTGAATCGGCATTGTTTGACAGTATTCTTAAGCTTGTGGTCATCCCTGTTGCTTGTGCACCTTTTCCTACCCAATTTCTTCCTTCCAGTCAACTTTGCATTTAATATGCTTTGATACAGCACTCTGTGAACAGCCACCCCTTTCAGTAATGACCTTCTGTGACTTACACTCTTTGTGGAGGGTGTCAGTGAATGTCTTCAGGACCATTGCCAAATCAGCAATCACCCATTATTGTGGTTTCACAGAACAATTTAATAAAACTCCAATGTAAATATTGTAATATTTTGAGATACTGGATTTTTGACTTTCATGAGCTGTAAGCCCTAATCATCAAAATTAAAACAAAAAAACTTAAGAAATATTTTGCTTTACATGTAATGAATCTATAATATATGAAAGCTTCACTTTTTGAAATAAGTTGCCAAAAAAAATTTATTCAATCTTCTATATTCTATGCGATATTCTAATTTTTTTAGATGCACCTGTATATATATGATTTTTAATTTTATTTTTATATTTTCCCTTTTCATTTTTGTTAGTTTTAGTAATTTTTCTTTTTGTCATTTTTATTAGTATTTTTAAATGTCTATATAATTTTGATTCAAATTTAATTTATTTTAGTGCATCAAGACAAATGAAAAAAAACATCATCTTGACATCTAGCTGAAATAAAAAAGTAAATTTTTATATTTTATTTAATTTAACATTTATTTTATTTCAAGTATAAAATATGTTTTTTTTTATGGTTTTACCTATAATAACCCTGTAAAGAATTGTGCATCCAGAATCAATATTCATTTTTTTTTTTACCCTTCTAAGCTCTTTCTTATAATAACTAAAAACACCAACAAATAAACATAAAAATAAACAACAATTGAACCAACAAATCTGGGATTTCACTTCCAAATCGTTTTAGTAATGATGAAATCAGCGACATTGTAATGTAGAATAGGGACCTTTAGGTCATGTATTAGTATTATACTAAAAGCAAGTATGATTTCTGAATGATTAAGCCAGTAGGCCATTTGTTTAAACACAGGACAAGTGGGGCACATGTTTGATCCGTGTGGAATGGAGAATGTGCATGGATATTAAGCCAGCTGTAATTAGAAATGCCTGTCTGACCAATGAGTATTTCTGTTATTTATACCATTTAGAACGGCACTGTTCAGTGTATTCGGGATTCGCGTGTTTGTAACGGGCCCTTCCCAACCGTTACCCGCAGCTCGTGAATTTAGCCAGGGGCAAGCTGCCAAATATGTGACTTTGTACAAGTTTATACATCAATGACAAATTCTGGAATATCAGCAGTGGGAAGTTTGGAGGCCGAATTTAAAAGAGTCTCTGCTTAGGATCTCTCCACACAGACTAAAATAAAAAAATAAAAAAGCGAGCTGTTGGCTAATGCTCACTGTTTTCAATTTCACATTCCCTGCTTGGGGAAGAATGTTCTTTTGTGTTTTGGACACTGCAGCAGGGGTTGTTAAAGTTTTAGCATCCACAGATTTTTACATTTTGTTCTGGGGCACTTTTTAGAAGTTGGACAATTGAGAAAAATGTTGTGTTGAGAGTCAAACGGAATTGAATCGCAGAGAGACAACATGAAGCTAATGGAGAGTAAAAAACAGGAAATAGTGAGTGTTGTTATCTACAACCTTCATGGACAGCTAATCTCTTTCAAATCTGTAATAATGTGTAATAATCAGCAGTGATTGCTGGAAGTGATGAGTGTAAGTACATTTTGTCATTTGCTTGACTCCGCCCTTTGGGAAATCCAATTGGTCTGCTTACCTTTGACTCACTTTTGAGTTTCTGTAATTGGACATATTGCATTTTGCTAAGCTAATGACAGAATATTTTAATAAATCATTAAAAACCAATTATTTTTATTTATTATTATTGTTTATTAAATGTTTTAGCTCATTGATGTTTTTCAGCATTGAAACAAATAAGCATTTAAAATTTAATCATTTTATTTAATATTAAACATATAAAAAATAATATAATAATAGTATTTTTTTTATTATTATTTAGCTTATAGATGCTTTTCGGTATTGAATGAAATTTAAATATTTATAGTCAACTGAATTTAATGCACTATACCCTCTTAAGCAATAATAATAACAATATGTGTATTAATTAAATTATTTAGGTTATATGCTTTTCAGTACTGAATGAAATTTAAGTACATTTATAGTTGACTGAATTTAATGAAAAGTACCCACATTAACATTGAATTATTTTATTTCATATTATTAAATATTATATATTTATAATTTTATATTATTCATTTATTATATTATTATTTTAATTAAATTATTTTGCTTATCAATGCTTTTTGGTATTGAATGAAATATAGGTATATTTATAGCGAACTATTTTCTGCTGAGCTAGTTGAAATTCTTGAACATTCTGCAAATTTTAGGATTGCTCTATCCATTAACTATATCTGCAACAATTCTTTGGAATTTGGTTCAGGCGATGTAGTGCAGTTTTTGAAACAGGCATCGCAAATGCTTTCTACATAGGCAGCCTTCTAGATTTTAGAACAGGACTACTGTGGTAGGGTAGATATTTTGTATCCTCTCCAATATGCTGACAGATCATTTGGCTTGTTATCTTAACCATCAACTCGATGAGCCCCTCGCCAAAGGACTCGGGAACAATCTAATTTTACCAAGGCAAACACAATATCATGGGCGGTTAGTGCTTCGGGAACTGCGAACGAATGAAAGAAAGAAAGATTGAGGCTTACTGAGCCATAGCAGACCGCCTGCCGCTCTGCACCCTGACTCTTTCAATGCAGAACTCTTCTTTAATTATTCAGCTCCGGCAGCCCAGAGGCCCTGCCTCTATGAAACCGTGGACACATTAAGGCCTGTGGATGACAATGCGCTCTATTCATAGGCCGTCTCTGAGCAGGCCTTTTTTAGAGCTCAGGAGCATGTGAAGGCTGTGGTATGAGAATGCGCTGGGCTTTGTCTCATGGGAGTGTGGAGATGTGTGGAGCTGCTCTCTTTTGCCATCAGCCAGGCTTTTTTTTTTTTTTTTGCTTATTTGAGCTACATCTTTGACTCACACCATGACCTAAATTCACGTTTAAAAACACCTTTGAGCTTGTATGTTTCTACAGTGTGTTTTAGGATGCACCAGGTTGAAACCTCTTTCCGTCACTGCCAACACATCATGAGATTGAGGCAGATTTTGTGAGCAGATTTTGATGTGCGGTTCTCCTCCTCTGAGGTTTGCTGTGTGATGAATATTGCATGATTTTGTGTGGCTGTTTTTTTTTTTTTAAGAAATGCCACCTGGACGAATCTTTCTAGACCATCTTACGGTGTTCTCAAAAGTTCTCTCGGCCATCGTTGCAGTTTTAACCTTGCTGGCGTCATCCTGAGCACAAGCCTTCTGTAGGCAATTAAGGTGTTCATTTCAATGTGGCGGAAAATGCTGGTTCTTTCATCTGTGCCGTAATGCACTCCAGGCACTTTGAGAGAGAAACATGTGCCCAGAGATAAGACTTCTACGTTGATATCAGTCTCACCGGTATAATGGACCCCCTTACTGATGGATCTGATCTTTATGTTATCGCAAGGAAAGAATTTTTGAAGGAATCGCATACATATACTGTTTTTTTTTCAGCACAATGTCAGAGGTGCTCTTAAAGGGGAAGTTCACCCAAAAATGAAAATTCTGTCATTAATTTCTTTATCTTAATAAACTAACCTGCTAAAAAAGATTCTATTGAGAAACACAAACAGGTTTTTCGCGATGAAAGCATATAGTCTTCAGGCACTGTTACATTCCAAAATGCACCTTAGTAGTTCGTATGAATTGTATTCCAAGTCTTCTGAAGCCATATGTTTGTTTTTTGTGAACGGACCAAAAAATAAATCAATTTAAGAATTGGCTGTCTTTCATTTCATGAGTGGAATTTGAATTATATTGACTATGCAATGTGAATCTGAATGACAATAAATGGAGAAGGAGATCAGAAGAGGAGATCAGAATTTATCTATTTATCTATCTATCTATCTATCTATCTATCTATCTATCTATCTATCTATCTATCTATCTATCTATCTATCTATCTATCTATCTATCTATCTATCTAGCAGGGGTGTAACGATACATGTATTCGTATTCAACTGTTGGGTACAAGGCTTTCGGTTCAAGTCAGGTAGGTGTGGGAGCATTACAAACCGAACGATTCGTTGGACTCATCCTATTACATTTGGGGAAAAAACAGCTTAAAGTGTGTGAAATATAGTGTTCTCAGTGCCACTGCGCTCAACAAGGCAGCCCAAACGATGTAACAGGCAGCATGCTGTCTGCCCAGTGGCGTAGCGGACGGTCACACGATAACCTCGCCTTGCTGGGTTGCATCGAAAGACGATGATCTTGTATCGATGATAGCCAGAGATATTGTCAAAAACATCAATTATTGGCAATATTAAGATGATTTGGCATTTCCAATTCATGTAGGCCTGCTACATTCTTATTTTTATTAGGCCTATTATTAACAGGTCTGTTATGCAATGAATTATAGGCCTTTAATTAAATTATTAACACTGCAGTCATCAATAAAAATCAATTAAATTAAAAAGCTTTTATTTCCAGCACTGACTTTCGTACAACACAAAATATGTTTCTTGACATTTTATTTTCACTATGTACAGGCCACAAAAGAAATATTAAAGTGCCCCTATTATGGATTCGACTCCGACAAGACAAGCAAAAAGTGTATAATTATTATTACTATTTATTTATTTAAGAAAATGACCGATTGTTACGTTATATAAGTTGCGACTAATGAATTATTTGCGACTGAAGAAAAGCAGACATGAACATCTTGGATGACATGGGGGTGAGTAAATTATCAGGATATTTTTATTCTGAAAGTGGAGTAATTCTTTCAAAAACTTGCCGTCATGTACTCTGAAGCCTACTGTAGCGTGCAAAATACGTGTTTAGTTGTGTGTATTGTGTTCGCTTCGCACAGCTTGTAGGTCTCTGTCTAACAGCAATATCTGTTCGCTCGCAATTGTCTAGAAATGTATGGATGAATAGTGAATGTGTTGTTATTACTTGTAGTTCTGATAAAGAATAGAGCAATACGTTAGTGTACTACTACTGTACACTGATGACGCTCCCTGACGCACACCTAACATTCGACTGTACCATTTTTGCATTCAAATGTAATTTTTTTTATTTTAAATTCGACTAATATTATTTTTTTTATTCACAATCTCCTCATCACAGGTAGGCGCAACATTCATGTTCCTGTTTGTGTGCTGTCTGCATCACTCATAGCACGTGCCTATATCGTGCGCTATATCGAACATTCTTTGTCGTTAACAACGAATGGGTACTGTCGATAAATATCGATACAGTTTTATCACCCAGGCCTACAATGATATAGAATTTTATGCAAAATACCACAGAACTAAAGGATTGGATTGATGGGATGATTGAAATGGCTTTATAAGATTGCCAAGGTGATTTTTTTGAATTGCTTCTGTGATATATTAAGTTCTAACTGTTGAACAATAAAAAATGACAAGGATATGAATTTCTTTGAATGCAATTTAATTCTGCTTCCTTGCATTTAAATTCAAACTGCAGTTGTGCATCCTTTTTGCTACTTCAGTTCAGGGAATTTAAAAGGCATTATCAGTTCACTTCTGGATGGCACACAGCCCTGACACATATTTAAACATGGCCTGCCAATCAGTAATATCATTGGCGTCAAGTCTGGTGGAACATGTCTTCATGTACAAAGATTTGAAAACTGCAGTGGACTTTCCCTTTAAAATGCTGAATTGCTTCTACTTCACCTGACACCACCTTTAAAAGGTCATCTTTGATGTTTTTTCTCCTGTAATATACTTTGCTCAGTTCTTAACCTATTCATGATTCTTACACACTTTAATGGAAGCTCAATGTGATGGAACACCAATGAAGTGTTGAAGAATTTCATTCAATCTGCTTTTTTTGGGGTCCCAAGAGCGGTGCATTTGAATATCACTGATGGATGGAGTTTTGGCAAGGTATGGTCGACAGACGCTGGCATTTTACACCTGGCACCGTGACGCATGAGCAGCCTGTTTTCTCAGGGACGAATCCACGAATCCCAACCCCTCCACCAGTGCCTTAGAGACTCCAGACCGCTCTCTCCAGTTAACTTGATTTCCAGGAATCCAGCTGCTCACCTCTCACTCCACAACTGCGCTGCTGGCCACATCCGTATGACAGGAAGCATACCAGAACCGATCTCAGTCTGAGGGACTTTCTAAAACAAGAGTCATTTCCACATGGGCCTCTCGAAATAAATCAATACCAGACTTTAAACAAAAAGTTGAGTTTCTTTCCCAAAAAAACTGGGGGGATACAAGTGTGGTCTTTTTTTTGTTGAAGTAATCCCCATTTTCAAACCAACAGAGAATCCAGAATCTCAAAAGAGAGACTAAGCTTCTTTAATCCTTTGTCATAGCCAATAGCCACTGCTCTTCTGCAAGACTCGTATAAAAGCTGTGGAAATATGAATGTAATGGAGAGAAGCTGTTAGGAATTGTGGGAGGTGGGCGGGGGTGAAGGCATGCAGGCTTCTCTGAAGTTCTTTCAAATGCATCCACACAGTAAGTCTGTTCTGTGAAATAAGGAACGCTTTGCCCATGATAATGCAATGGCTTGAAATTGGGTTGGGTTGACATTTTATTCTGCTGTTAGTCGGTCAAACCCCCCCCCCCATTGGATTACCTCACCTCAAAACAATGACCAAATGTGACTCTTGCTGTAGGAAAGCTTTGTAACATTGTGACCTCTGTTTCTACATTCTGAATATGTCATGACTCCCACACCTACTTGACTTGAAGCATTAATTCAGTCCCTTACAAAGAAGTACTATGACATTGCTGTGGTTTTGTTGTATGGTAATATCATAATTACCATTAATTTTATGGTCTCTTTGGTACTTTGAAGTACGTAGGAATGACCTCTAAATGCTATACTACATGAATATGGTCACAATCACCAACTAGTGATAATTCATATAAAAATAAAATGTGTTATTATTATTATTAATAATAATGTAATTAATGTTTTTAAAAGAAGTTTCTTGTGCTCACCAGTTAAACAGTAATATTATGAAATATTAAAATTTAAAAGATGGCTGAAACCTTTTTATGTCAATGAAACTCTTTTTTTATTGTATTATTTTATTTTATTAAATTTCATTTTATTGTGACTCCTACATTTTACTTCTATATTGATAATAATTTAATATAATAATAATAATTAATTTTTCCTAAATTTCATTTTATTTTTAAAAAAAACTACATTTTAATAACAAGGACCCTATGAAATGATCGTTTTTTTTCTCTTTTAATTTTTCTTGACTCCTTTTTAATAGTTAAATAAAATTTTGCATGTTTTTTTTTTTTTTTTTTAGTGTTTTTGTTAATAGCTTTTATAATGACTGTAGTAATTACACACACATACCCACATAAACACACACAGACAGAGCTTGCCTCGTGAACACAAGCCTGTTGCTCTTGTGTAATGTGTGTTAAAAGGCCCTTTTTCTGGTGCATACAAAGCAGGAAGGTGGGATAATGTCTCTACCCTCCTCTGCTCCTCGCTTTCTCTTTCGCTGTACCTCTCTCTTACTCTTTCTCCCTCTCAGTCTGTTTTTCACCTTCGACTCGGCACGGTCAGGCGTGGCACCTTGTTCCCTTGGTGTTATATTACTTCTCTGCAGGCCCACTCTGTATGTATGTATGAGTGTGCTTGTGTGATTGTATGTCCACTGTGTAGAACGCTTCTTGAATTCAGCTCACACGCCAGCCTCTCCCAGCAGCCCAAATGCTCAGGGATTAAACTGTCCTCTTAAGGGACATTTTGCAGATTTTATTCTGTGTGTCATTCATTCCCTGTAGCAGTGATCTCGCCAGAGCTTTTGGAGTGAGGAGTATTTTGTCCTGTGTGTGTTAATGGTTTGACTTAAAGTGGCTCTGCTTTCTGTACTGGATTGTGTGTTTACAAAATCCAGACAGTGCATTCTTTTAGTTTTGCTCAGTATCTTAGCCAGAGAATGAGCTATGATGACCAGCCAAACAGAGATGAGATTAATTGTTTTGTGCAAAAGACTGCTTAAACCTTTTTTATATTTTTTTATTTTATTTAATTTTATTTTGACTCTGGGATTTTACATCCATAACAACAGAAATATTTTTTTTTTGTGCACAACACCTCTGTTTTATGTTTTGTTATGTTTTCATTTTTTTGTTTGGGCTTGTCTTTTTATTTGGTTTCGTTTGCTTTGGGGGATTTTTTTGTGTGTGTGTTTTGTATTTGGTTTTGTTTACTTTGGTTTGTTCTGTTTTTTGTTTTTTTTGTTTAGTTTTGTTTAGTTTTTGTTTTCATTTCAATTGGTTTTGGCTTTGATTGTTTTATGACTCCCTACAAACATACAGGTGCATCTCAATAAATTAGGATGTCGTGGAAAAGTTAATTTATTTCAGTAATTCAACTCAAATTGTGAAACTCGTGTATTAAATAAATTCAGTGCACAAAGACTGAAGTAGTTTAAGTCTTTGGTTCTTTTAATTGTGATGATTTTGGCTCACATTTAACAAAAACCAACCAATTCACTATCTCAACAAATTAGAATATGGTGACATGCCAGTCAGCTAATCAACTCAAAACACCTGCAAAGGTTTCCTGAGCCTTCAAAATGGTCTATCAGTTTGGTTCACTAGGCTACACAATCATGGGGAAGACTGCTGATCGGACAGTTGTCCAGAAGACAATCATTGACACCCTTAACAAGGATGGTGAGCCACAAACATTCATTGCTAAAGACTGTTCACAGAGTGCTGTATCCAAGCATGTTAACAGGAAGTTGAGTGGAAGGAAAAAGTGTGGAAGAAAAAGATGCAACCGAGAGAACCGCAGCCTTTTGAGGATTGTCAATCAAAATCCTTTCAAGAATTTGAGTGAACTTCACAAGGAATGGACTGAGGCTGGGGTCAAGGCATCAAGAGCCACCACACACAGACGTATCAAGGAATTTGGCTACAGTTGTCGTATTCCTCTTGTTAAGCCACTCCTGAACCACAGACAACATCAGAGGCATCTTACCTGGGCTAATGAGAAGAAGATCTGGACTGTTGCCCTGTGGTCCAAAGTCCTCTTTTCAGATGAGAGCAAGTTTTGTATTTCATTTGAAAAACAAGATCCTAGAGTCTGGAGGAAGGGTGGAGAAGCTCATAGCCCAAGTTTCTTGAAGTCCAGTGTTAAGTTTCCACAGTCTGTGATGATTTGGGGTGCAATGTCATCTGCTGGTGTTGGGCCATTGTGTTTTTTGAAAACCAAATTCACTGCACCCGTTTACCAAGAAATTTTGGAGCACTTCATGCTTCCTTCTGCTGACCAGCTTTTAGAAGATGCTGATTTCATTTTCCAACAGGATTTGGCACCTGCCCACACTGCCAAAAGCACCAAAAGTTGGTTAAATGACCATGGTGTTGGTGTGCTTGACTGGCCAGCAAACTCACCAGACTTGAACCCCAGAGAGAATCTATGGGGTATTGTCAAGAGGAAAAAGAGAAACAAGAGACCAAAAAATGCAGATAAGCTGAAGGCCACTGTCAAAGAAACCTGGGCTTCCATACCACCTCAGCAGTGCCACAAACTGATCACTTCCATGCCACGCTGAACTGAGGCAGTAATTAAAGCAAAAGGAGCCCCTACCAAGTATTGAGTACATGTACAGTAAATGGACATACTTTCCAGAAGGCCAACAATTCACTAAAAATGTTTTTTTTTTTATCAGTCTTATGAAGTATTCTAATTTGTTGAGAATTGGAGGGTTTTTGTTAAATGTGAGCCAAAATCATCACAATTAAAAGAACCAAAGACTTAAACTACTGCAGTCTGTCTGCATTGAATTAATTTAATACACGAGTTTCACAATTTGGGTTGAATTACTGAAATAAATGAACTTTTCCACGACATTCTAATTTATTGAGATGCACCTGTATTTCCTAGTGAAACCCAATATTCCGTAAAAAAAAGGCTTAACTTATTTTTTCTACACTTTAGGGCATAAGGGAACCATAATGACATCCAAGGCTTTGTCCACTAGCGCTATATCATCATAATACAAGCTACAGTACCAGCAAGTAATTTTTTTTTTTAATTATTTTTTGTTTTATTTTATTTTTATGTCATGTCCAAATAGCTATTTGTTTATATTTTGGTATTGGTTACCATTATTTTTCCCACCCACGTGCCCTCATTTTAAATGTTGATACATTTTATTTGGAATAACTTCAGGAAATCAGGAATATGCATTAAGAAATTATATAGGGTCTGATTTGATTTGATGTTTACTTGAATGGTGTTTGTGATCTTCAGCTGATCACAAGACAGTAGAAGACTCAAGATTCCCCAAGCCCTGCTCAGAATGCCCCAAAGACCCATCTTCTCCCACTGTATCTGACGTAGTTGATTACAATGGATGTCTCTGTGTCTAGGTTTATGTGCTCCACGGGGGAACATTCTTGCCCTTATTGGCTATGTTTGCCCTGCTCTCAGTGGGGCTTTCATCTACAATATGTCTTCAGAACTGACTCGATGTAGGAAAGAAGAGACGTACTTCCCCGCAGAAACACTCTGGGTGTTCATTATTACCCATGTGCAGTGTCTTGTCCTACCCTGTTCAAACAATATTTGGAAACTTTGAATCCTAATTGAGTCTCCTGGTGGTGTTTTCCCATTTGCACACGAAATACATTAGCCTTGACATCAATACTTGCCTTGTGCCTTGCTTTAGATTTGTGAGGCTCTAAACTGGAACTCGGAGCTCTCTGGTTATTTAGCATCCTGTGTTCATTCTGCCAGTGTTTTGTGTATTACTTACGTAAACATTGGTATTGCTTGTTTCTAGGGATGGGCAAAATGAAATATTTTCTAAATCGACTAGCCTGTGTGTTGCCTGAACAAAGCTTCACTAATCAACCAGGTGGTTGGTGGTTGACTAGTTAGTTGCCCATTGTGATCCGTCCCTTGCTGTTTTGTTATCAGTCATGTACAGTCATGCGTTTCTTAGCTATTCAATCTGATGACCTCACTGACTATTTATTGACCTCTTCATTAGGCTGTAATGAGCTTGTGTCATGCTTACTAATTACCCCTCTTACTAGCTGCACTGGCACTGTTCTCTGGATTTAGAGGTCATCACAGGTAAAGTTACTGATATATATATGTAGATGGCACATACCGTCTCCAGTATGTATCCAGACCCTCAAATCCTCAATTCATTAGCACATGGATGCAATGTTTATGTATGCAATTTGGAGGTGAGAGCCTGATTATTCAAATTAATTGTGTTAGTCGTATTTATGTGTGTATATGCATTGCATGCACGCATCTGTCACTCTTGTTTCTCTCCTCTCTTTCTCTCTCTCTCTCTCCCTCTCAGTTATTGCTATTAGATTTCAAATCTCAAACTAAAAAGGAAAAATGGCTGCTGCTGCTGCCTTTTTTCAAGAGCCTGGTTGCTAGGCAACTCTCTCTCTTTCTCTCCCTGTGAGTTGGACTTTCTTGAGGGTGGAGGATGGTTTCTCCCTGTGGAGCATGTTAGAGTGAATTCAGATGGGGATGCTGTTTGTGCCGTCAGCTTGGCCCAGTTTATCGCCTCGGAGAGATGTGTAAAGCAAGCTGCCAGCTTTACGTCAACGTGTAAAGTTATGTCTGAATGACAAAGTCAATTTTCGAGGCACAAGATTGGTTAGGAAGTCAACGAATGTTTATTTTTAATCCCAAAGACATTCCGCCTGGAGTTTAATAAATATTTGATGTCTAAGAGAGGTTTATTATCATTTTTACTGACAGGTTCAACTATGGGACAGACGTAAACTATGTGTTTCAAAACCCAGTGAGCTGCCTATTTAGACAGCATTGTGAACTCTTGTTGTCTAGGTTTGCACCACGTATTAAGACACAGCCTGTGTATGTTGTGCACCTAAAAACAGATGTTCTCTGTGTTATGCAATACACTAGCGGTGCAATTTCAGCTGTGATAATAGTTTTCTCTATTAGATTGTTGTTTACTTAAAGGGTGGAATCCTATTCAGAGAATCTGCCTCGGTCAGTTCATATGGTCGTTGAATTGTGCGGAGATGAACAATCCAGAGATATATATCTAGCAGCCGTGAGAAAATAACAAGCGTTTGTGTTGCATGAATGAATGCAATATAGACCAACAGCAAGGCAAACAAAGGTTTGTCTCCCTCCCCTCCTGCTTTGACCTGAATACAGTTGCATAATTCACCTGAACGTTTGTAAAAAGGAGGCAAATTAAATAAATGTGTGTTTCTAATCATCTCCTCATAGTGTTGTTGTTATTGACATTTATAATGGGCAATTGTCATTTAAAAAGGGGATAATCATTTCATGAAAAATGGCTTGTTCCGGTGCCATAAAACATGAGGCATAGCTAATGCTAATAGGTTAATATTAGAGTGAAATGCTGAGGTAAATAAAAAGGCAAGCTAATGCAAAGTAACGCGCAGTTTCATCTAATGGGCATTAAAAGGCAAGTGTGTGTTGTTCTTATTAGTCAGACGGGTCTTGTGTTAATCTTTTTGAAGATTGTGATTAGAAAAAAGTATTTGTTTGCCTTGTTGTTTTAGGCTGAACAGCAATGACGGTTTGATCATTTAGTCTGCTATCTATGTGAGTGCAACTGTCTTTTAAAAAAATACAGTCTAATTAATTGGCGAAAATATTAGTTCCTATTTACTTAATATTTACTTAAAGTGTTGTTATTGTTAACTCAAACTAAAACCAGATGGTTAAATGACTTATACAGCTAAAATAAAATATAAATATCAGATGCAAAAATTGGAAAAAACTTCAAAATTAAAAAGCATGCCTTGGCAGTAATAAAACAAGTAATACAATTTATAAAAGTAAAACTGAAACAAATATAATTTATAACTAAATGGACATATTTAATAAAATAAAAACTAAAAAAAAAAAAATTTAATGGAAATTTATAGAAGATTTATATATAAATTAAATTTTAATCAATACTGTAGAATATTAGATAGATAATATTTCATATTATTGAAATGTTGAGGTAAATAAAATGGCATTGCTAAATGTATACGGTTTTAGTAGTTAAAGATGAGGTAGTATGAACTGATTTAGTTTTGTTGTTTTTGTCTGTAAAATATTGACAATTTGATACAATAATTAGTACGTAGGTGCAACAGACATTAGTTAGTGTTTTTTTTTTCTAATACATATTTTCATCAGTTAAACCGTTGCCACAAAAGTGTAAAAAAAAACACGTCTATTTTACCTCTATCCCTCACAGCCTTGTTTTCATGTCCAATTAAATTTTTTTTGCAACTAATGCTAATAGCTTCACATTAGAATAAAAGGCTGAGCTAATTTAAATGCAAAGTAATATACATTTTCACCTCATGGGTGTTGTGTTTAATTATGTTGCTTAGTCGTTCTTATTAGTTAATCAGGCCTTGTGTGGCTTATTTTTTTAAATTAGTACAATAAATTTTTGCTTTGTTGTTTATTGTTAATATGTTGTTTAATCAGTTAGGCTTAAAAGCACAAAAATGTGCTAAATTGTTAAGTGAAAAATAACAAGCTAGCTAATGTTCGTCGCTCCATAGAAGTGAAATTCTGGGGTAAATAATAATCCTGCGCTAGTTCTGTACACATTTATCTAATAGATGTTGTGTATAATTGTGTGAATAGCGTGTCTTAGTCATTCTTTTGACAGCTCTTGTGCTTATGTTTCTTTCAGTCAAAGAAATAAAGCCTGTTATGAAAGCTAAAGAGTTGATTTACTGTTAAATACAAGGATTTTGGGTCTTTAAAAGCTTTTCAACCAAAAGTTACAACAAGGCAAAGAAAAAAGGGGTGTGTGTTAACATTATTTGCGTTCTTTAACAAGAGCCCATGGCTTTGCCAGGAGAGTGTTTATAGAGATGTTTGGTTCTCCTGGGACAGCTGGCCATTTTCAGTAATGTACACTCATCTCACCCCTAAAGGCTCATTTCATCCACTGCTAAAAATACCTACGTGTGAGGAAATACCTAATTATGCAACGTACCGAGCACCGAACACAGTGGGAATGTTTTGTGAGCTAATTTTACCCCTAAAATAGGATCTCATGAATGATGAGGCGGTTCACAGGATATGTACAGTTTCCCGTTTTAGAATCCGTGTTTCTATTTACATGGTAACGGTTTTGTTAAGGGTTCTCGGTTGCTATGAATATTGACCTGTGGCAAGAACATTGGCATGACACTCTTCCACACCCAAATCTTTTCTTCTCCTCGTCTTCTTCGTCCAGTCATTAAAAATGCATCAGGGTGTCTCGTTTGGATGTGAGTACTGTAGTTGATTGCTAAGTCACAGACGATGGCTGACTGCTTCAAATCATAACTGATTGTATCCTTAAAATCAATCTTTTCTTTAAAAATTACATCTTACTATCGTATTTTGTGTTAAATATAAACATATGTATTTTGTGTTTGTGTAGGGCATTTGTTTGAAACTAGGCTGAGCTATGTATTAAATATTTGTTAAAAATATATTAAATATTGTGAAAAGTCATGAATTAAGTGTCCTTAAATTAGTTTGGAATCCAGTGTTTGTATCGCAGCCTGGTGAGGTCATTTCATTTCTGTGAATTAGTTCAAACTCTCCATTTCAGTGAATGGATTTGGATTCAAATTAGACCCAAAACTATGTATCGGCATAAATGATGATGTCGATTTTATAAATATGTCGATTCACGTGAAATGTATTGATGTGAGTTACACTGGTATACCAGTCTCAGTGTATATTATGGATTAAAATTTGAGGATTATCATACCACATACATTTGCTTATCTACAGTATTGGAAAGAATCTAATTAAATTAATAGTAAATTCAGATTATTTAGATTCAAATGATTCAGATTAATGTGATTCATGGATGATTCAGATTATTCAGATTCAGAATAAAACATTTCTGATTATTAGGGCTGTGTATCACCAGCAAAGTCACAATACGATACAATCTATCTATCTACATGATCAAAAGGCTGAAAAGTATTTCAATGCTATAGTTTTAACTGTATTTTTTGCAGAAGGTGAGTGGTGCATGTCTGTCTTTGTGTTTGGCCATGCAGTTCTGACACGCTAGAGCAGGCATGAGGGTGCGTTTGAAGCCTGTGCACGGGGCGTTTTGTCTGAGCGGCTCTCCCGTGTTCGTTTAGAGCGGTCTGGCCTCTGTTGTTTCCGGCTCCGCCTCGTACGATATGGGGCGACAGGGATGACTGCTGTACCAAAGCCATCCTCTCACAGATCGCTCTGCGTGTGTTCATCTCTCTCCTCAGCGTTTGGCGGGAAATAAACAGTGCGGCCTTGCTTGATTTCCTCCATTTCCTCTGTCTACCTCTGATCCTCAGGCGAACCTGGATGCGGCTCGCTCTTCATGAGGGTGTTGGGGAGGAGAGGAACCAGATTTGTCTAAGACGCTTAGAGCCATTTCCAGCAAGATGAGGGCAGCGGTGCGTTGGCTCCTTACCAGAACTCTCTGCAGCCCTAAAACAACTGTGGGGGAAAAACCAGCATGGGTTTTACATGCATAGATGAAAATATTTCGAACAGCTGGTCGGGTCACTGCACTCGACCACTCTGGATGAGTTTGTTGATATGCAAAGAAAACAAAATGGTCAAATAAAGGTGAATCTTATGGAGAATAAAAAGTGTGTATGTCAAAACAGGAAAATGTGCAGGACTTTAAAGTCAACATGAAGCAGAATAGACCCTATTGCTTTCTTAATGCACATTCCTGCTCTTATTGTGTACAATTAATTGGTCCATATTAAGGGTAATAGTGGGAATTTTTTGGCACCACAAAGTCTGATTCTGGGAATCACAATCCGATTCCAAAATTATTCTTGATTACATTTTTTATTATTAAATAATGAGTTTACTGACTTAGTGTGTCAAATTTTTTTGTGTATTCAATTATTAATACAATTATTATAAAGTATGAATAATGTTTAGTAATAAATCAAGCCCATTGTAAATATGACATTTTGATGTCTGATGTAAAATGATATTATTTTGTTTTCTGTTCTAGATATACAATTTTCAAAATAATGTATTATTTTTAAATGTAACATTAACATGATCATTTCTGAATGTAGGTTTTGTAAAAAAATAAAATAAAGTAAAACATAATGTGCAAAAAAATAAATAAAAAAAATTAGGAATTAATCAAGCCAATTGAATGTTAAGAATTATTAGGTAACTAAATATAGCTTCTGAACATTCAAATAGTATAGATTCTTATGTCTGAGGTAAAATTAAATTTTGTTTTCTGCTCCAGATATAAAGTTTTCAAAATTATGTATTTTTTTTTTTTTTTATGTAAAAATAACACATTTAGCCTAAAGCAAGTCCCATGCTTTATTTGCTTTAAGCAGTACTACATTGTGCAACTGTATTTACATACTATACACAAAATAGCAAAATCTCTATCAATAGACACTTTATATTGTTGCCATGATGCCGATTATGTTCCACAGAAGAAAGAAAGGTCATACAGGTTTGGTATGACATGGGTGAGTAAAAAAATGTCAGAATGACAGCCATCTTTAACATAATTAAATATGCACTTTATGGGCTTGAAAAGTGGACATGTGGTTGTAGCTCTTATCTAAGGTTTTTTAAACGCTTTAATAAAAAGACCCATGACCCTGTGTTCTACACCTATTAAATCACCACTGACCAACAGATTAAAGTGATCCGGCTCATAGATCTTATAATGGGATTGTAGGAGCATATGTACATGCATAATACAGGCATGCACATATGTTGCATAAATTTACCATGCTGGAGAATCCTAGTCCCAGTTCTTATGGAAAAAGGCTTTCTTGCATGAGAACTCGTGTGGTTTATGCTCAGGAAGTGTTATTTACATCTAGTCCAACAAGTGTGTATTGCAAAGCGGATATGGCACTTTGAAAGCGATTATATAGAGCTTCAAAGACAAACTGCCTTGGCGAGGACGCTCCTACAGCACTCATAGAGCCTACACTTGTAGTGCTACAGCCATCGACGAGTATTCCCACAGGAGGAAGGTACTCTGTCTGTTGCTATGGCGACCATTGCCCTGATTATTTTGTTCTCAGGCCCACACATTTGAGCCGTGCTGGTTCCTAAGCGCACATTCAAATCCCATAATTCAGCTGGCGATGGGCTCAAAGAGGTTCTAAAAAGATCTACTGGGTATTGTGGCTGTGTGATCAATTACATCACTTCCTCTGTGACTGGAAGAGAGCTGTGCTTTCAACCCGCGCAGAGATGGGACAGAATAACAGACTGGCTCATGTTCTGCACACTTTTATGACTTGGGCTTTTGTTTGGTGTTTACAATAGTCAAGTGTATGAGGATCAAATAACCTGGACTGTATATTACAGTAGACAGACACAATAGATGTCTCTAAAGAGCATGCTTGTCTAATAGACATGACCAAGTTATGTGAAAAACATCTATGACCTATGATACATGTTGACTAAGTTAACAATAATAACAAACATACACTCTAACAAACCATCCATATATCACAATGACCACTCCAAATAGAATTCAAAAAAAAATAAAAGTCTAAATCGTATACGGAGCCCTGCAAATGGTATGCAGGAAAAAATAGTAGGCTAAATCGTGCACAGATTTATAAATTGAGAGAACGAATTAGTAAATTGTGCGCACGATTTAGCAAATTTATATATATATATATATATATATATTTAAGAATTTCATACTTGTGGACCATGACACAGTGGATGCTATTAAAACTTCCCTGCTTTAACAATTTCATACTTGTGGACCATGACACATGTAGGGGGTGTGAAATTAGGCAACTTTCCGGCAAGAAACATATCAACTCTGTGTCGGTAACTTAGCTTTTTTGTTTCAGTTACTTATGTTGCTTCTCTCTATATAGTGTATGTGACCTAAATTTGAGGCATCAGCAGATCTCAAAGCCTGTGGCCCAGACCTCCTGCGCAAATGCAGACACAACTGTTAAAAGATTGATATCACTGTAGATGAAATATCCCGGAGTACCATCCTCTGTGTTGAAACATACATGCATACATACATGCTGATAGAACAGTGCTTGTATTGCTTTATTTCAACGCCACACCTCTGATTCTGTTTTTGAGGTGCCATCCAGTATGTTGAAGCTGTATTTCACCTTAACATGTGTGACTGCCACCCCTCCTGCCCCAGTTCCCCCAAGATTCCCTGGACCGTACATGCAACAAAGTGACATTTTGGGATCACAGGGTCCACAGCCTGAGAAATGTGCCATGCTTAAATAATCTAACAGGTCAAAAAATTTCAGCCGCTGAATTATAGATGAGCGGCTGTCAGTGGGGAGACGTGTGGTGACTGTATAAGAGCAGTGCCGTATTTCAGGCTACAGGTTCAGAGCATAAACCAGTGGACCCTGGCACAGGTTATCAGACGTTGCCAGGGAAAAAGGAAGAAAAGCCTTCTGGGAGTTTTTATTATGGCCATCTTGAGGTAGTAAACAGCACAGAACTACGCTGAGAGGCCTGGGCTTCACATCTGAGTGCTTTTGTCCTGATTTCATGATATCTTCATCACTCCCTCTGTTTTTCTGGCAGCGTTTGATGCTGAGGAGAGGTGTGTGCCGCTAGGCTGGACTCTGTCTGCTGTATTAATTGATTCCATTAGTCTTGGCTGTCTCACAGTCGTTAGGAACACCTGTGAGTTACAGGTTGAGGTAATAACGGCAGGCCGTAAAGCATACCTGATTTAAAGTCTTTTAAAGAGATAGTTCACCCAAAAAATTACAATTTTGTCATCATTTACTCACCTACATAAAATTTGTTTTGAAGAACTGTTTTTGTCCATGCAATGAAAGTCATTAAGGTCTAAAACAAAGATTTCACTGCAAACTTTATTGAAAACTTCCATTGTACATTTTTAAAAATATATTTTGTGTTCAATAAAAGAAAGGAATTTTATAATCTGCAAAATAAATACAAATATTAATAAATATACATACACTTGCATACATATTTAAGAAATTAATATTTTTATTCAACAAGGATTAAAATTGATATTGAAATTTAATTGCATTAAATTGATAACAAGTGACAGTAGAGACATTTATGTTGTTAGAAACAAACTTGCTGTTCTTTTGAACTTGCTTTTCATAAAAGTATCCTGAAAAATGTTAAAACAAAAATATTAAGCAGCATAAATGTTTTCAACATTTAATAATGCTGATAAATGTTTATTGAGCAGCAAATCAGCATATTAGAATGATTTCTAAAGAATGCGATGCTGAAGATTGGAGTAAAAATGCTGAAAATTCAACTTTGCCATCAAAGGAAGAAAATCGCATTTTATATTTAAAAGTTTAGAATCAGTATTTTTTTTTATTCAGAAAGGATGTGTTAAATTGATAAAAAGTGATAGTGATAGATAATTTATTTTTTCAGAAAAGATTTATGTTTTGAATATTCTGTTCTTTTTAACTTTTTATTCATTCAAAGAATCCTGAAAAATTATTACAGGTTCCAAAAATAAATAAATAAATAATTAAATAAAATCATAATAATAATATTTAAGCAGCACAACTTTTCAACATTTATAATAAATCAGAATGATTTCTGAAGGATCATGTGACACTGAAGACTGGAGTAATGACTGCTGAAAATTTAGCTTTGCATCACAGAAATAAATTATTTTCTATATAAATTAATAATTAAAATATTAATAAATGAAATTGTATTTCTCTACTTTTGATCAAATAAATGCAGCCTTGATGAGCAAAAGATACTTCTTTGAAAAACATAAAAAAAGGCCAATAAATTGGTTATTGGTTTTTAAATGTAATTATTGGTATTGGCCAACATTTCTATATGTGACACAGAAATAAAAAATTGTGTTCTGTACCCCCCCCCCCCCCCCACTTTTTTTTTTAAAGAAATCTGATGTAGACACTAGCATGTAAACACTGCATATACTGCTGGTGTCCAGCTTTACTGGTGTTTTTTAGTGGGTATGACTCTGGTCATGGTGCAGGGTTTGCCTTTGTGTGCTCATGTTTTTGACGTTCAGCATCCACGTCCATCACGTCACAGAGGATGAGGCGATTAATATTCCGCGTGCTGTGCAGATGCCGATTTCAGAGGGTTGATGCAGCTCAGACTCCGTCAGCCTACTTCAGAGGGAGTTAGGTAATGCTCTGATTCACCATGGATACTGAGACCCTCAGAGAGCTGAGCGTTTTCATATTCACTATGTGTTTTCACATCGAGCGTTTGCTGTGTGTGTGTGTGTGTGTGTGTGTGTGTGTGTGTGAGTGTGTGTGTGTGTGAGCTGCTCAGAGGATCAGCGGGGCCTGCAGGCTTGAGCTAAAGCCTGTCAAGGTCACCCTGTATCCGTATGACAGGCTGAGACTGTCCTCCTCGCTGCAGTCAGTAAGTGAATTGAAGTGCAATCCTCTTGATTTACCTGTTGATTGACAGCTATCAGCGGCGTGCTGATTCACACAGTGTAATTAATGTCTGAAAAGACTCTTAGTTAAATTAACTAGCTCTGATATGACAAGATGAGGATTGTGTGGGTTTCTGACCTAGCTATGTTTTGAAAAACAACACAAATTTAAATTTTGGACGGTATCAGTCTGTGTTATTTAATTGTGGGAATTGCTGATTTCTCCTATTTTTACATTTAGATTACCTTTGCCGTCATCTGATGCTCATTTAGAACCATAAATAATCTTTTAACATATATGATTTTATAAAATATTAATAATTTAATAACACTGTTAAATGTTGTGTTAAGTAAATCTTAAAATTAGTGTCCATTTTCATAATGTACATTATAATGTTTTGATTATTAAATTCCTAAACTTGTCACATTTACATTATTGATTTTAGTTTGTAGTGTTTTTTTTGTTTGATTTATTAGGCAAAATAGTCTATAATTTTACTATAAGTAATTTATCAGTCATCTGAAAATATTTATTGGCTTATTTTTGCCAGCATTGTAATATCTGTGTGTTCTTACTTCAATATTAAATTATGCCTTTGTTCAATTAAAAAATACCAAATGTTTTATAACCCTACAGGTTAGGATTTGTACAGTAATCTGATATAATTACATTTTTGTCTTCGAGGTCCACTTATAAGGTTTCTTGTACCTACAATTTTACATTAAATTTTTCATGATTTTTAATTTTAAAAATTTGTTTTATTAAAGACTTTTTTTGTGGATAAAACAATTTTGGAACTAGCCATTTCTGTTGCTTTGTTTTAATATATGATCATTTTGGAATGAGGAGAAAGTTTTGAGTACTGAAATTAATACATTGTAAAGAACCATTTAGATTTAGTTAGGTCAACATAGTGTATAGACGTTATTCAGAGTCAAACTTGGCTTGGCGGGTAGAAGTAGAATGGATTGTACTGCTGTATATACCACAACATTCCTACTGTTCAGCAGACAAAACGTCTCATATGAACCCCATAAACAAGTTTTCAAGTTTTCAAAGTCCAGTATGATTAAATTCTATTGAATACCAGATTATCTGTGGTTTCCAAATCTTGTCATTCCACAGAGTGTTTTAAAGTAGGAGACAGTCACCCTGATTCCAGCAGTGGTCTCGTGGTTCGTATCATAGTCGTCTGACGGTCTGCTCTTGTTCATCCAGCACATATAAGAGCCAGCCGTGATAGAAGCCATCCAAGATGACAAGAGGCATCTCCATGGAAACTTGTGGAGGGCTTTGATGTCGCCAGCCCTCTGTCATGGAAAGACATGGATCTCAGAAATTAGAGAGGCAGTTAGTTGTGACCCGGCTCAGCTATTCCCCCTTCACTTCTTCATCACTCGCTCTTACATCATGCCTTTGTTAGTTTCCTCTGCTGAGGGGACTTTGGTCACACTTTATTTTAAGGTTCAGTTCTTGCTATTGACAAACCATTAACTTCCACTTTTGCCTTAGTAAACTTCTAATTTGCTGCTTATTAATAGTTAATAATGTAGTTGTTAAGTTTAGGTATTGGGTAGGATTAGGGATGTAGAATATGGTCATGCAGAATAGGTGCTTTGTAAGTATTACTGAACAGCCAAAATGTTAAAGGGATAGTTTACCCAAAAATGAAAATTCTGTCATTAATTACTCAACCTCATGTCGTTCCAAACCCGTAAGACCTCCGTTCATCTTCGGAACACAAACCAAAAAAATCAAGATTCAATACAAGATCTTTAAACGACTTTATTAAGATACTCTTCTCCCACTCAAAACTCATTGTGCATGTTTTGCTTGCTTCATGAGTGTTTCTGTATTATGTGAGTTGCTTTAGAATATAAATTGCAGCATGTTTCAGATGAAAAAATGCTATTTATATTTCTGAAAGATTTATAACGAGTGGTTCCCTGTATTATTACAGCAAAACACATGATTACAGTACTTAGCCGCTGCAATGGAGCAGCTCTAATGCTATTACATTAAACTTGATGTACCATAGAGCAAAAAATGAACAGTGAAAGTAACTAAAATTTGTAAAATACATTTTGATGGGCATAATTAAGTGACAGTGAAAGTGATGTGACATACAGCCAAGTATGGTGACCCATACTCAGAATTTGTGCTCTGCATTTAACCCATCCAAAGTGCACACACACACCCGGAGCAGTGGCCAGCCATTTATGCTGCGGCGCCCGGCGAGTAGTCGGGGGTTCGGTGCCTTGCTAAAGGGCACCTCAGTCGTGGTATTGCTGGCCCAAGACTCGAACCCACAACCTTAGGGTTAGGAGTCAAACTCTAACCATTAGGCCACGACTTCCCCTTGAAATAGATATATCTTTCACCCCTTTAAGTGGCCATTCACATATCACGCCTAAAAACGTGTGGAAAACGCTAGGCGCGCCACTTTCTGCTTTTTTCCAAAAGCCTTTGGGCACTTGCGCTCATGAGGTGTCTGCCGTTGCTAAGCAACCATTGGTTGGTCATTGTCACATGACCCACGGTGCACTTGCGGCATTCTGAAAAGTTGAAATGTTTTTATCTTGGTGCAGCGCAGACGTGCCTGAAAAAAATGAGCACGCCGCACCGCGTGCGCTTTGTGACCGCATCACTTCAAAAATGAGCGTGCCTGCTGCGAGTCTACATTTGAAATAACGAACTTGAGCGCACAAAAGACGCGATATGTGAACGGCCCCTAAGTGTGAAAGATATATCTATTTGATAAATTAAGTTAACCAACTAACATTATACATATTCTTTTGGTTTCTGTACCCAATATTAAAAAAATTTACAAATACAATGAAAATACCGGTATCGGTTGTCGTTATCGGGAAGTACCAAAAATGAAGGTATTGGTTTGGCCAAGTACTGGAAAAAGTGGTATTGGAGCATCCCTAGTGGAAATGGCATTTATTGGTTCAGAAAAAGACTGAATGCATATGTTGTATAAACATTGTATATTTACTGACCTTGTTTGCAGCCAAACTAAATAAAAGTGTGTTTCATTTAAAAAAGTCCAGAGGTCCAAAGAGCCAGTAGTTGAAGAATGGGCCAATTGCATCCACTGATTCCCCTCCTCCACAGCCCTCCTGCCGTGAGCGAATGCCTGACCTTTTCTTCATCCCTGGCTCTCATAATGGTCTGGCTTGTCATATTATTATTTTTCTGTCTTTGATTAGCTCTCACCTCGCAGACCCTTCACACTGACAGAAATATCCCCGCCTGATGTTCCCTCTCACCCATTAGAGCTCTGTTGTACTCCTGGAGTCATTTGTTTGGTGACAAAGAGCGTCGGCGGGAATAAAATGAATGTTGACTTTTATCCAAATGGGGGTTTGAACTCACTGGTTTGGTGAGGAGGGGGTCTGGCGTGCCAGACTCTATTATGGCTCAGTCTGCTGAGTGTAAATAGACATTTTATTGTTGTATCTGTAATTCATAAAACAACACGACACATTCACCTGCTGTCTCTGAGGTTACATCACTAGAACATCTTTTGAAAGCTACATCCTTCTAGAAAACAAAAGCCAGCTTCTGTTTTGTCCTGGCTGCTCTGGTCTGCATGTTTCTCTTTAAAGACCTGTAATATGATTTATTTGCAATTCATAGTTTAAACTTTGGCTTAAAGGGATAGTTCACTATAAAAAAGTACTGAGATGAGATTTTCTCAATAATCGTTTTGTCCATAAGATGAAAGTCAGTGGAGTCCAAAACTACTTTGGTTATTACTACTTAAAAAGGGTAATTGTGAAATTTTTCTTGCAATTTTAAATTTTTTCCTTACAATTCAGACTTTCTTTCAATGTGAACTTTGCGATGATGAAAACGTAAAGTTAAAATATTGCAAATGTGTTTATATCTTGCAATACATTTGCGATAGAATTGCTTCTTAAAACGGTTTATATCTTGAAATACATTTGTATTTCTTAGTTTGAATGTCAGAATTCTGAGAAACAAAGTCTAAATTGTGATAAATAATTATTTTTTTATTCCTTGGCAGAAGCTGTAAATGATTATGTACTTTTAATAATTATAATAATAAAAAAGCTTTTTGATTGAGCTTGATCTTTAGTTTTAATTTAATGTGTGAAAGTTCATTTCAGATCTTACTGAGAAGCAACAATGAGCTCGCAAGCTGAATGCCATTTTTTATAATCATTTTCACATTATAATGAGGTTTGAAAGAAGCTTTCCTCTCCTGATGCATCATGACAGACCTGCCGATAACCAGACGTGGTCTTGTTTGGTCTCGTCCTGCAATCTTTTACTCCCATCTGAATCCGCTGTCTGCTCTGCTGATCTATAACGCAGCAAAATTGACATTAATGGTTTTATTAGAGTCCTAATGGTGACTACAATTGTTGCCCCTGTCAAGCATAGTCCTCCTAACAGACTGCTTAAGTCTAACATTTATTTATTTATTTCCCTCGACTGAAAAGAAGATTGAGCTCTTAAAGTTGTTCCCGTGAGTTTGACAAATGCAAAGGCTGGAGTGAATTAATTTTCTCTGTAATGCATTTTCATTTGATTGAATAGAATACAGCACACTATAGCATTCAGGGAGTCGGGTTTATAAAGGCCCGGCTAAAAGCACATGGGTTCTCTGTGCCAGCGAGATGGGGAGAGAGGGGGTGGGTGGGACGGAATCCCCGAAGTGTTCGCAGTTCTTTTCTAATTGATCATGTGTCACGGCGAGATGTCCAGAATAGAACCGCCTCCTTAAAAGCTTCTGTTTGTAGGCCTGCTGATTTACGTTGGAGCATTTGCAAAAAGAGACACAGAGATGGAATTCTAAACGAAGACCTCAAATAATGGCATGATATGATTTGTGAATGCACTCAGAGTGATTAACTCTGTGCTGTGATAGATCCATGCAAGCTGTTGACTGCGGGTTCCAGTGCAAAAGCACATGAACACATACTGCTAGACAGTCTGTCTCCACTACATGCTGCTATGAAAACTTTCTGCATTATGTAGGCAGCATTTTTACTTTAAGATAATCTGTGTAATTCTTTTTTTTTTTAATGTAATATTTTCTGCCATCCAATTCTGTCATTATTTATTCACTTCTGTCGTTATTCACTCATGTTGTTCTAACCTATAAAAAGTATTTTTTTTAAATCTAATTAGTGGATTTTGTCCAAGCAATTACAAGAAATTGTAAATTAGCTGTAACGTTGTCTAATGTCCCTTGTATCATTTTAAAATTATTGATTTTACTTTTTGTTCCATTTTTATTTAATTTCTACAAAATAGTGATTTTAATAGGCAATTTGCTGTATTTGATTTAAATATTTACTGGCAAATATTAAACTGTCCTGACTCCTTGGAATGTGTTTTCATAATAATTGTAATAAAAAAATATTGGCTTATTGTGACCAATCTATTACTGGTTTCAAGATTAAAGAAAACACACAAAAGTGTGAGAAACAGATGAAATTGAGAAATTGAAAACATTATTTATTGAAAATCTGCTTGCTTGCCTGTTAGAGATGTAGCAATGTATGATTTGTTCTTTTGAATAAGATTCTTTTTTTCAGTAAATCAACTGATTCCATTCACAAAATTCTGTCTAAATAATTCATCCACAAATCTCTGCTCTTAAATTCAACTCCCTGATTCTTTTTCTAAATAATGAAATTGTTATTCATCAATAGTCTTCCACACCAGTTGGCTGTTAACTTGAGAATCGCTTGAGTCATGGAGTTGAATCAGAACCAGATCAGTATGAATTGTAAGGTAATCATTTAGACAGTTTTTGTGAACTGAACTCAAACAACTGATTCATTGAAAATATCTGACTCAGAAAAATTACTCGTTTACTAGTTCTGTGACCTTCCATGAACAACTCAGGCTGATTGTTAGTGAATAATTTCAAACTGTTTCTCACACAAGTTATACATACCACTTTCATGATACTTTAATAATGCTTTTGCATCATTTTTGAAGCATCACTCCAGTCCCCATTTATCATACTAGCACAGTTGAAAAGACTAGACCAGGTACATTCAACTACAACCACTGGCAGACAGAAAAGACTGTTTTTATTTTTTGCCAATCCTTTTAATCACACTGTTGACACATCTTTAAATCAGTTTATTTTGTATTGCAGTTTGAGATGATATGGAGAGACCTCATTCGGCTCAACTGATGAGGATTTTCAAGTCATTTGAATGCTGATATTGTCAAATGTGATATCGTAGCAGGGGTTTATAGTTTCTCTGAACTTTCATCTGTTCTGTGGCCACAGCTGCCTTTGTAATTCACCACACAGAACAGGATTTACTTCAGAGTTATTCCTGTCATCTGATCGGTGCGGCAGCCATTGACATGGTTGGTCAGGATTCTCCTCAGAATAAAAGGGATTTTGGAAAGGCCCGCCGTAGGGAGTCTGTCATTTTAACCAGCTAATCTAAATGCAAATGAGCGTCAGGCGTGACCCCCATCTCCCGGAAAAAAGCCAAAATGTTTACAGAGAGGAAGAGGTTTCTCCTTAGAACCAGTTCTGGAAACTCACCTGTGCACAACAGTGTTGAAAAGGCCATTTAAAACATTGTATGTGAAGTCAAAACCGACTAAATAAAATCAGTGTGGCATGTTTTTTGCATATGTCATGTATTTAAATGTTAATATTCATCCCCACTTGTTGTTTATTGAATTCACTCATTCAAATTCAATCAAAAGTACATGCGAAACCAAGGGAGAGTGACAGCCAATGAAAGTTAGTGTGATGCTCTTGGTTGAAGCTGCATGTTTTGTTACGCCTCTCTTTGGTGTGTGTGCATTCGGGTCCACAGGGGTCTCGCGTTCTCATCGACAGCATTGTTGAGCCCAGGGGGCAAGCATAAAATACGCAGAACAGCTAGCTGGGAACATGTCCTGTCTATTTGATGAGAGAAGGTTCTTGTGCAAGGTCGAGCACATCGAGATGGCAGTCGCTCTCCTTCCTTCCCACGCTGTCACAAACAGATGCTAAAAAACAGGTGGCAATATTTCAGCACTGCTTCTTTTCACTGATGAGAGATGCAAACCTGGGCTGATCATTATGTTATGATGATCCTTAGTTGATTATTACAGATTTATGAATGTGTCAGATTTGATGATGCACAGTTTATGTGTGCCATATTGGTTATCTGCCAAAAATTATACATTTTTTAGAGGGTGTTGTGATGCAAAATGCCTAAAATTGCTGTTTATTTGCTGTATATTTAAACAAAAGTATGTAACTGGCATTTAATTTAATATATAAATGGTAGATTTTTAAATATATGTTTTAAAATATTTAAAATGTGGATATACACTACCATTAAAAAGTTTGGTGTTGCTAAGTATTTTTTAATGTTTCTGAAAAGTCTTTTTTAAAATTATTTATTAAATCAAAAGTATAGTAAAAACAGTAATGCTGTCAAATATTATTACTGTAATTTAATACTATTAATTTAATTTATAGAATTACACATTTTTAATTATATAAAAATGTATTTTGAAAATATCTGAATCAAAATTGTTTTCTATGTTAATATATCTTAAAATGTAAAATGCTGCTTCAGAAATCATTCTAATATTCTGATTTGCTGATTGAATATAAAGTTCAAAGGAACAGGATTTATTTGGAATAGAAATGTCTTTACTGTCACTGATCATTAATTGAATGGATCACAATTTAATGTATACAATTTTTATATGTACTGTTTATCTGGTATTGACCTTGAAATTAGAACAATTATCAACATTGGCTAGAATTTTAAAATCACTGCATCTTTAATCTGACTCTGAACTGATTTATGCCAGTATGAGTTTGATCTAATCATTACAGCTTGGTTCATTAAAATATAGAGTTAATTATCACAGTCTGACTTCAGAATTCTATCTTGGCTCTGGATTGATTGTTGCAGACTACCTCTTATTTGAATACTCCAGCCTTACTTTGAGTTGATTATTAGAGTCTGATTCTAAGTTAAGTATTCTCTTTGACCCTGAGCTGAGTGTTAAGCGCAGATACTGAGTTGAAGGGTACGGTATGTATAGTAAGAGCTTTAGACTGTGGATTCATGCTGTAGTAGCGTGGCTCAGTGGACCCAGATTTAAAAGGGCTTTACACAGAGTCAGACCACTTTATTGACCCACAAACGGCTAGCGGCTCCATCCAAAACCACTTCTTTTTAAAGTAACTTAAGTGTGATATGCAAATCCCCAGCTTTTGTAGTGCGTAAATATGTGGTTTTTTGAAAATCGGTGAATGTTGGGGTATTGGTTAATTGAATTGGACCCACTTACTCCCACTGATCTGTTATTTAATTTTTCATTTTCACATACAGTACCTTTAGGAGTGCAGTTGAAAGAGTCTGGCATGTGGGACGTGGTAAGCCTATTGGTCTTTTTTCCCTGCCACATCTGTGTTTAGAGCTCCAACAGTGCACTGGGACTGATTGTTATTTCATCTGCCTCCGTTCCAAAGCCAGCAAATCACTCAACAGAGCATCAGGTTGTCCGGCAGCAGGATAAATTAAGCATTGTGTCTTTATTAGTTAAGTGGACAAAAGGGTGTCCATCTCTGTCCAAATAGTTCTCACTCAGTGATTAGCAGTTCTCTTCAGGTCATTGATGTGATGATGATAGTTATTCCATATGTATATGAACTTCAATTCATGAAAAATAAAATTAAGCTTATTTAAATGTATTATTAATGCATGTTTCTGGTCTGATACATTATGTAAAAAATATATGTATATATTTTTGCAACGTTTAATCTATGTAAGCTTGTTTACTTAATGGAATAAAAAAGAAAAAAAGTAATTTTAAAGCTGTCTTTTTCTCTCTGTTTTTTTTTTAATCTCACAATTCTAACTTCTAACTGTGGTGGATGTAAAACAGAATTGCAAGTTATAAATTCAGAATTTGGACAAAAAAAGTCAGAATAGTGAGATATAAACTCGGAACTGTGATTTAAAAAAGTCAGAATTTATATCTATAGTGTATATCTTACAATTCTGACTTTTTTTTTCACAGAATATCAAGAAAAAAGTCTGAATTGAAAGATCAAAAGTCTCAATTACCTTTTTTTGGCAGAAATGGACTTCCATATTAATCTGTATAAATGGTCTTCCATTGTGAGACATAAACTCAGAAATTAAGAGGTATAAACTCAGAATTGTGATAAAGAAAGTCAGATTTCTGAGTTTATATCTTGCAATTTTGACATTTTTTTTCCTCAGAATATCAAGAAAAAACTGAATTGAGAGATCAAAAGACACAATTACCTTCTTTTGGCAGAAATTTACTTCCATATTAATCTGTATTAATGCAGTTCCATATTAATCATTTTTTCTCAGAATATCAAGAAAAAAGTCTGAATTGAAAGATCAAAAGTCAATTACCTTGCTAACAAATACAATGCTAACATGAACTGTAAATGAAACATGGAAACTGCTCCTGAATAGAATAAATATATCATACCTTCATGCAAATCCTTCCCAGTTAACACATGCAGTACCAGTAATGTTATTTATCGGTACTGTACTTTTATTTCACGCCTTGCATGCTTGTAGTTTCTGTGCTTTAGTGAAGTGATATACAGTGCAGCGCCATGTTCACGCGTGCTATTGAAGAGTGCATGCTACGAGCACGGTATAACATCTGGAAGGACAGGATAGTTCGTTTCTCTGAGGTGAGAGACTTTAAACAACAGCCTGCCCCGCTTTATATAATGAATATCAGAGTATCAGGCTCCTGCTCCACTGAACTGCTGCATGAAATCATGTCCGTTCAGTATCCTTCGTTAACATTTCGATGGTATGAAGAAAAAACAAGTCTTGCAAGAGCTTTCTCTAAGGCCTCAGTGGATTCAATAATCTGTTAGACTAATGGAGAATTATCACTCGGTGTTTGCTGACTCTTGCGTTCTCCAACAGTCACCATAGTTACCTGTTCTCCCATGACTACAAGTGTTCCATCACCTCAAGGAGTGAAAATTATACCTGAATAAACATGGAAATATGAGCCAATTCCCCGTAATACAATAAGAAAACCTGCTTTTCGACAGTCTCTCAGCCTGTATTTTTATGTTGTGTCCTCTGGATGATTCTGCTGGGAAAAACAGTCCCGATGTATCTGATCAGATAAGGTCTATCGCAACTGAAACCGTCCACATCGGCCTTTCCTGTCAATGTGCTGCGCTTCCTGTTATCTTTTTTTTTTTAATGTTTGCAGCGCTTGTTGATATCGACACCTTTCTCTCGCTTGCGGTCTTATCGCCAAGCTTCTACAAAGGGGTCAAGGGAAGAGTATTTCCTCTAGGGAAAGACATATTTCAATTTAAGAATGGTTTATTCATCGAGAAAGGCCGAGCACTAATGTAGCTATGAGGCTCTTACATGTCACGAATACCTGGCCTTGCAGGAGTTTCAAAGATTCGACCGGCCTTCATTCACACAAGTGAATTGTCTGTGTGTTTTTGTTTTATTTGAGAGGTTTGAGTCAGTTGAGTGAAACTCTCATTGATTGGGAGGTTCATTACCAGCACTCTGGAGAGACCGTGGCTCAGCAGTTTTCTGATATCCCTCCTCCCATGAGGATATACAGGCAAAGAAAAACATGTTGACTGCGTTGTTTTCACATCAGACAACGGTTTTAACTGTCAGAAATAGCAGTTAGCCCTTCAGGCGCACCCTTTTTGTTTAGTAATTTGATCCGTGTTCAGCTGTTCGGGGATAAAACACATAGCTCATTGTTACTTTTTGATGTGCACTGTGGGATGGATGTGGGTGATCCGGGCAGTTGGTGTGTAAATATAAAGAGTGATGTCATTTGCGGGTGATGTGTTTTAAAAAATGTTCATTGTACAGGGGCCCCGAAATATGTTTGGATACTTAAAATGTCTGAATTTCAATTAGGGGTACACGTTAATAAATAAATAAATAAATATTATTATTTTGTTTTAATTTCATGATATAATGAATTTAAATAAAGTTTTAATATTTAATATATAAATATATGTCTTCATGTTTTTTTGCACATGCATATTTTATTTTCCTCACTTAATTATTTCCTCTTTTTCTTATACTTTATTGTTTAATGACACTGTTAAATGCAATCATTAGCAAAAAAATGTTAAATAAAAAAATTCTAGAATGCACTTGAAATTAATTTGGCACATTTAAATCAGTTGATTTTTTTGTAATTTATTTATTTAGACAAAAAAGTCATTTAACAGACATTTTTTAGTCATTGGCCATAATAATAAAAAATTAAAAAAAAAAAATTTTTTCCCATATTTTATTTTACATTTTTTGCACATGCATATTTTTTTTCCCAACTTACTTTTTTCCCTCATTATTTTTTTTTTACTTTATTTTTTAATGACACTGCTAAATGTACTCATTAGCAAATATCAAAATTCATAATGCACTTGAAATTAATTTGTTCCATTTAAATCAGTAGATTTTTTTAATTTATTTATTTAGACATTTTTTAGTCATTCGCCATAACAATCATTTGTAAAGTGAAAAATAATTATCAGCCAATATTTTAATATCAGTGCATCCTTACTTTGATCAAAATGTAAAAATGTGTACAATTATTATGGCATTATGTAACAAAATATCATTCTAAATGGCATCTTTCCTCCTGAATAAGTTTTTAGAGTTAATTTTAATCAGCAGGTCTTGTGATGATTATTGTTGAATGTGTGAAGTCAGTTCTTCAAGTTCACACAGGTGTCCTAGCAGTCTTAAATTTGAACCATAAATCTATTAATTGCTTTTTTTTTTTATCACATCTTTATATGAAACATTTTGCTTGAAAAGTGTGCTATCTTTCTTTAAAATAAATGCCACTGGCTTTGACATTTCATTATCTAGTGCAGTGACATTCATACATTTTTAACTTTCCAAAAACTTTCAGGGGACGTTTTATTTGCTCTTGCTCGTTTTGCCCTTCACACAGTCTCACACACAAACACAGGTACAGTAGATGATCACAGCACATCTGACGCCTCGGCCCTCTGCCTGATTAGATCCCTGTGGAATACTGCCTTACACCAAACAGGAAACCAATTACATCACAATATCCTGTCTTTTTGGAACACGTCCCTGTGACATCATATTCCTCACACTGCACTGTTCAAAAACCTTCTGTTTGTTAGAGCTAAAGATAGGTTGTATTACACGAATCGATGCAGAATTTCTTTCAGCTATTGTGGCACGCTATAACACTAGACGGAGCATTTCTCGTGCTCCTCTAGTCCCTAGAAAGGTCTACGAAGGACTTGTAGATATTCTCCAAGCTCGTAATCCTCTTAGATAAATAGAAGAGAATTTTTGCTTGTGAGGTTGTGATTTCCATAGAGGCAGATTCTTTCCACCCAAGCCCATTATTAAGACGTTTATGTTGTGGAAAAGGCAAAAGGATGGTTTCCTGTAGTCTGTGAGCCATAAGCTCCACCACCTGTAACATGTAATTACATTGTGCGCTCATGAAAAACCAAGAATTGCATTGTTGTTGAACTTTTTACTGAGTGGAATGAAGCCATTTTGTTACATGTGTTTGCCTGTTAGCATAGTCTAGCTCAGTGTTTTTCAGCTGAGAAGAGAATCATATAGGGCTTTTTTTTCAGTGTAGTCACATCCAGATGTCAGCTCATCCAGAAACACGTGGGGTAATCGGATCTGTACAGCACAGGACTGTTTTACATTCAGTTCAGAGTCTGTTCTGAAGGAATTTCAGGAGGGTGGATCCACAATTCCAGTCTAGAATGATTAGAGTATCAAGAACAAGTCTGACATAGAGCTGGATAATATGTTGAATACTGGCCATGATTTGCTGGTGTATAAAATTAAGTAGTATTGTAAATATGTAATTAGAATACTTTTTCAGGATTCTCTAATGGAAAAAAAGTTCAAATCAACAGCATTTATTCAAACATAGAAATCTTTTGTAACAATATGCACTACCACTCAAAAGTTTGGGGTCAGTGTGTTTTTTGTTTTTTTTCAAAGAAATCAACAGTTTTATTTAGCAAGGATGTGTTAAATCAATAAAAAGTGAAAGTAAGGAACCATATGATTAAAAAAATGTTTCATTTTCAATAAATGCTGATATTTTTAAGCTTCCTAAGAATCCAACATTGATAATAAATCAGCATATTAGAATGATTTCTGAAGGATCATGTGACACTGAAGACTGGAGTAATAGCTAATGAAAATTAAGGTTTGCCACCATAGGAATAAATTATATTTTAAAGTATATTAAAATAGAAAACTGTTAAATATTTCACAATATTAGTACTTTTGATCAAACAAATGCAGCCTTCATGAGCATAAGAGACTTCTTTAAAAAAAATTAAAAGTTTTTCATTTAAAACCTAATTGTTTAGCACATCTTAAACCCTGCCGTATTTCTGCTAATGAAAATGAGGCATGTGGGTACTTTTGCAATATTTGCATTGACGCCTGTGCAGATGTTTTGATTACTGTGCTTTTAACTCAGTTAGATAAACATTGTTTAGACCCACAGTGTTCGCCTGCGTCTCCTGTTGATCTCCTGCAGAGCGGTATTCCTATGTTGATTTTGGCCGCTTCATGTAATTCTTGACTATGTGAGATGACTGTTGCCTTTGGAGGTGTGTGATGTTACTTAGTTTTTTCAGAGGAGTCCAGTGTCATATAAATCTGTCAGTAGAAACATGGAAGTACATTCCACTCTTTCAGCAGATCAGATTGCTCGTGGAGAAGAACTAGAAGTTCCTCTAAAACATCACAAACCCTTTTCCTTTTTAGCTTAAACAAAGCGAGGTGAGTTATGCACCGAAGTGAAATTCTTCATATTGGGGGTTTGTTCAAACTGTCGTTCCCGCCGCCCTCATTTTCGCTCTCTTCACGGCGGAGTCGTCTGCACTGGCGTTTTTCCTTGCTTTTAATGGTTACAGACTTAGGCAGAGGTGTCAAAATTTATGAGGGACTCGTCCCTCAGGGAAGGACAAGGAAAGAATAAGATGGCAAGAGAGAGAGTGTGTGTGTGTGTGTGTGTGTGGAGCAAAGAATAAGTAAGCGAGATAAGGACACTGAACACTATGAATCTCCTGAGCAGAAACCTCCACATAAGGCAGTTTGATTGGCAGCAAGTGGGTGTGAGGAAATGAATCATCCAGTCTCTGTTTAAAAAAAACCCTTTTCCTTTTTGTCTTCTGCTTTTCTTTCATCCCAATGCCCCCTCCATCCTCCTCCTCATCAAGCCTTTAGCCTCCCAGCCATTTTTATTGGGCCGTTAAAGAGGTCATTAGGGAAAAAAAGCCTTCACTGTCACTTTTTCCTGTCCTTCCAATGATCTAAACTGGAGATGTTCACTAGATCACAGCAGTATAGCGCATACAGTGTGCGGGAACATAATTATGTTGGCATCAAGGGTGAGGAGGACGTGATTAGCTTTGTTCCAAAACATACTGTGCTGCCTACCTAGACTGTATTTTAAGGCACCATCTACTAAAGGCCAGCCAAAAAGGTAGGCAGCATGATGTTGACTTTTAAGATACCATGATTTGGCCTTCTTATTATTCAAAGATGAGACTGAATGTATTCTTCATTTGGTGCATTTCCATTACAGATTTGTGCAAATCTTATGCAATATTTTATTATTATATGTTGATAAAAAAAATCATCGGCTTTTCTATTAACCAATGTTTTGCGACTAAAATGTAATTTTTTCCCTCTCGTAATAAGTCGTGGCAACGGATGTTGGTAGTTTGAATTTCCCGAAAAACCACCTCATGAGCGTAAATTTTTTTTTGCGATGTATGGGAATTAATTTGAAATTGATGTGTTTCCATTGGGTGTATTTTCAATATGCAATTTCAGTTTGCGCTATTTGAAGGGTAATGGAATTGAGAATGCAGTCCCAGAATGAAAATTTGTACTTTTATTCAACAAGCTCTAAATTGATCAAAAGTGACAGTAAAGACATTTACAAAGTTACTAAAAAAATTTTAAAATGAATGTAGTTTTTTTTTTATTATTATTATTTACTTTCCTTTCAATGAAGAATCCTGAAAAAAGTTTCACAGTTTACACAAAAATATTCAGCACAACCGTTTTTAACATTGATATAATAAGAAATGTTTCTTGAGCAGAATGATTTCTGAAGGATCATGTGACACTAGAGACTGGGGTAATGGCTGCTGAAAATCAGCTTTGCTTCACTGGCATAAATTATATTTTTTAAATATATTTAAATAGAAAACAGTTCTTTAAAATTGTAATAATATTTTACATTACTGTTTTTACTCTATTTTTAATCAAATAAATGCAGCCTTGGTGAGTATTAGAGACTTCATACAGAAGCCAAACTTTTGAATGGCATTATATATTTAATTCAGTAGCAGAAAGTATTAATACAAATAATTCAGTAAATTAATTAAAAATGGCATATTCAGTGTTATCTTTAGGTATGGTGGATGGATAATAATTGAAATGGTCACATTTTCTGTTATATTTAGAAGATGGATGCTTATATTTTATTAAGTGCCAAAAAATATCATAATTAAAATGGCATGGTTTTTCAGTGCTTAGAAGTTTTATCATTTGAATCATTCGTTTGTTCTGTTCATGAACAGTGCTATGTGTGTGCTGTTCAGCATTAAAAGTCAGAAATTAATTTCATTTATTAATATACCTTAAAAGGCAGCTGCCTATGTAGGCAATAGACAGCAAGGCGGCTTGCAAGGTTTTATAACAGAACTATTGATTTGTCGTAGCTCTCTCATTTAGTTATTCTGTCACTTGTCAAGTCTCTGCCGTGCTCTCGGTATGCACCAGATCTTTTCTTAATTTCCAATCAAATGTGACGGCCCAGTCTCTTAATGCTTTGTGACAAGTCACAAAACCTTGTTACATTAATCATTGCAGGATGTGCTCTCCGTCACACACACTGTCCGGATGGTTTCCTCAAAGATCTGCCCAAAACACCTTACCTGACCATTTACTGAAAAATATTTTTTTCAAAGCCAAAAACGGATATCCTGAATAAAGCAGGAGGTGTGGTGTCATTCTACAGTTATAATCCGCTTAAGCAAAGAGCCGATTGTGATTTATTTGTTTTTATGCACATTTTTGACGCCTCCTTTCTCTTGCAGGTGACATCACTCAGAAAGGATATGAGAAGAAGAGGTCGAAACTGCTTGGGGCATATCTGCCACACCCTCCAGGTAAAAGCCCCAACTCTCACCTCACATTTAAAAGGTCACAAAGTGCGTTTGTACCCACAGACTTTAAACAGCTGACAGAACCAGATTTTCTACACCAGATGGGTTTGCCTTGCCTTCTCTAATTTAAACAGATCCTAAAAACCTGCAATGGGAATCTGTTTCCTGTGGGCTAATATTCTAGGCATTAAGATCTCAACAGATGGATTTCACAGTCGTTCTCTCGTACTTACTGTAAATGAGCAATGACTTTTGTAGGGCATCCTAGGCTGCATTACTATGCATATGGTAAGGTTGCACATCCATATATCCACCTTTATGCAGGCTTATGGGATTTTAAATGCCCATTTTATTATTTAACAGGCAGGAAGCTTAGAGAATGTGCAGGATTTGAAGTATCATTCGTATTCGTAGCTCTTAGAGGTTTTTTCTCATCCCTAACCTTAAGCGTGAGTAATAATATGAATGTTTAGATGTAGGTTAGATGATCAGATATCTGATTTATAAACATTCAAAAGTGGCCTAAATCAGATGTATAAAAATGGATTTTATACATGGAGTTTAACAAATAAGAGTTGCTTGACTGTCTAAATGCAGCCTTAAAGTCTGAAGCTCCAACAGCTCTGTTTGGTCTCTTTACTCCTGTGAAAATCTTATTTGGAAAGCAAGGCCATCCATAACCAAGGCCTGCTCCAGACTTAATCAGTCTATTTGCCCGCTTTTTCTTCAGTGCTGCTTTAAAATGAGGTGATAAGTGACTGCACCAGAATTAAGAGGCTCCTCTAAGCTCTTCTCAAGAGCTTCATAAAAGGTGCTTAGAATTTTTTTCTCTCGTTTCATTGAACTGAAACAACCCCTTCTTATGAATATTAGTGGGGATAAAAATCTAACGTTCAGTGTTGCTTTTAAATAAGGGATTCATCAGTTGATCACCCTGGTCATTTGTTTAAGTGCACTTAAAGTAAATACTTTGCATTTAGATCTGTAAAAGTCACTGCTGATCAAGCGTCTCTGACTTCAGATGGCATCAGTCTTTAAAAGCACACCGGGATCATTAAAATGAAGAGCTCTGTAGAGTAATTGCTTGGTGTCAAAGAACTTTTTAAGAAGAACTGTGCTTTTTTTCCAGATGAAGTGATTTCTTCTCTTCTACAGTTTTCCCAGACAGGTATTTAGGAAAATATATTTAGACAAGTTTCATAATCTCTTCTTGCTTTGTGATTTTGAAACTATGAGTGTGTTCCATGAATTCAAGTGCGTTCAGTGAATCGAAAAGTCGGCTTCAATAATTTTTTAATACATCATTCAAAAAATTTTTAGAAAACACTTGTAAAATAAATATTGATAGATATTTAAATATTGCCTTTCTCTGGATTATTTTTATATGGTGTATATAGCCTAAATAAAAAAATAATTTTCATGCATTTTAAAATAAATTTTGTGCATGTGTAAATCAAGCTTTGTTACTGTTTTTTTTATATTTTAAAGTCACCCTTTTTGAAGGCATTTTCAAAGCAAATGCATAAATATTACGTTTTGTCTTCAAATGGTTGAAAAAATATTAAGATATTATATTTTCAGCTGTGTAGCCCAGCCCTACCAATAAAGTTAGTGCTGCTTTTATAGTTTGGTAAGAATTTATGTAACTTTGGAAGGTCTCTGATTTGTGCTCGGCGTGTCTGGCTGCATTGTTGATTAGCACGGCTTCTGTTGCCATAGCAACAGGCAGCCCGCATGTTCCCAGTCTGGCTCCCAGTGAAAAAAAAATATACATGACATCATGCTCGGGCACAAAGCACGTATCGTAGACTGTGGCGCGAAGAGCGGCATGCACTAGACTCAACGGAACGCCTCCATTCCTGCGGGAACTAGTGTTATTTAACAGTCCCGTAAAGGCATGAACTTGCGTTTAATGATCAGTCATTTTATGTACTGGAGCAAGGGAACATGGCACAGTGACACCTCCCTCAATGATTGTGTGTGTGTGTGTGTCTCCTAGTTTTTAAGAGCATCCGGATACCAGCACAGACCTTCGACTGAATGACAGCCGTACTTAGACGTTAACCCAATCAGTATTGATCAGTGACTGTTAACCCTCGGCTTTTTAGTAGGAGGAAGACTGTGTTCATTGTACTTGAGTCAGAAATGCACCATCACATCCTCCGCTGCATGAGCTGGTGCATGATTCTGACTTAACCTGCTGTCTCACCTTCTGCCTTATTGAATGAATAAATCCACCCGCTGGTGTCTTAGGCTATGTCAGCACGGGGCCAAAATTGATTTCTCCGGCCTGCACGCAGAGCTCTTGGCTGGAACGCCGAGCGCAACCTGGGCCGTCTCACGTGTCTTAAAATCTGCCAGGAGGAGCAGAGTGGTGCTAAGCTCTCCGCTCTGAATCCAAGACAACAAAGAACAACAGAAGAGAACAGAGCTGGCTCATCACAAGAGCCATTGATATGAGTCATAGCCGACCAATCGCTGCTGTGTGTGCCTGGAATTAAATATTTTATCTTTTCTCAATCAGGACTGCACTTGCAAAGACGTACTGTATTGGCAGATATGGATCGTTTACAATATATATGGCCCGCATAGAATCGGCAGCCACAAAACACACAGAAATCTCAACAGATTTCCACAGAATTTGAAAATGTTATTCGTAAAATCAGAAAATTCTCTGCTCTGAAGTATTAAACAGATTTTTCTTCCAAATTTGTTAACTAAAAGATACATAGGACTGCCAATGTTTAAATTATTTTACGTTTTTTTGCATTGTTTTATTTTTACATTTTATTTTACACTTCCAACCAAATGAAATCAAGTGTCAAAACATTACAATAGTAGAAAGGTTAACTTAAATGTTTTGCACTTTTGTTGCCATTGAAAACGAATATACTTTTAAATTAGATAAAATAAAATATTATCATTCAATAAGTAGATAGTTATGTTTGTCACTATTTATAAATTATCTATTTTTTTTTTTTTGGATTGCTTATTTTGTGTATGTTTTCTGGATTGCTATTGTTTTGTGTTTTGTTTTTTGGATTACTTTTGTTTTGTTAGTATTTAGTTTTGTTTAAACTAAAATTTACAAACAAACATAAATCAACTATTACTTATCACACAATTCTTACATCTTGAAATTCTTACAATAACTTCCAAATATCACACAATTTCTGTATATCACGCAATTCTGAGAGAAAACATCAGAACTTTGATTTCTATATCTCGCAAATCTGGCTTTATAACTTGCAATTTCGAGTTTATATCTCACAATTCTGAGAAAAAGTCTGAATTGTTAGATAAAATTAATTACCTTTTTAATTTATACTGTCAGATTTTTTATTTTTTTTTTAATTTGGAAAAAAAAAGATTCTCTTTCCAATAATTAATAAAACCACTAATAGTGATTAAAACAGCAGTAATTGAGCTGCACAATATAATAGTACTGACCAATAATAGTGGTCCACTATTATTGGTCAGTACTATTATATTGTGCAGCTCAATTACTGCTGTTTTAAAAAACAGTAAACATTTAGGTCTGGAGGGGTGAGAGATCCAAAAAAAGAGGATAACAATATGTTAGAAAGAAAAGCTGCACTGAACTTAGAATGAGACAAGAAAGTAGGTTGCCAATGAGAAATTGAAAGAAGAAACCGCTGATTAAAATGAGAACAAATCAGTGTACCTGTATCTCTTAGCCCATCTGTGAGGGAGAGTGTTACAGGAAGAGATCAATGAAGTGGATATGTAATAAATGAGTCCCTGGCTGAAACTGTAATTGTAATTGTCCCTCTCTTGCTCTCTTTGTGTCCTTTAGGGCTGGAGGCGTCCATGGCACACGAGCGCCGGCCACTCATGGCGCCCTCCGCTTCACGATACCACCGTAGACGCTCCTCTGGCACCCGTGATGAACGTTATCGATCAGGTGAGTCAACCGGCAGTTTATTCCTGCAGTGTAATGAGTAATCCATCATGACTCTTAAGCCCCGTTCACACCAAGGACGATAACTATAACGATAACGATAAAGATATAGTTCTAAAAATTGTTCCAAATATATTAAAGAGATGAGTCCACCTCACAACTATATTCAGAGCGATTTTTTTCCAGCCAATCAAAATCCATCCTGCTATAACGGCTCGAGAATTTAAAGTGATGATAGAATAAACAGATGATATAGTTTGCTGGTATGGACGCTAATGTCGTTATCTTTATAGTTATCGTTCTTGGCGTGAACGGGGCGTTACACTGGAATGATGGGAAATATAGCTGCACAGAATTCCTGTACCACAATAATAGTCCTACAGCAAGTAAACAAGAGAAAAGTGTAACAAAACAGATCAATACTTCACTGTGAGTATTCTGGTCTCATAATTTCAATTTCTTTATATACCCTTAAAAAAAGATCCAGACAATTTACCTATTTATACCATATATTATTGCAAAACTGAAGAAAAATAGGTAAAAAAAAAAACAAAAAAAAAACACTTCGGAATCAAGGAAAAGAAAGAAATAATATAATTTTTCTTTAATATTAAAATAAAAAAACACACACTCTGTTTTAAATGATAATGGTTTAAATGCATGACATTTTAACAGGTTCAACCATAAAAATTGTAACGTACATATAGTATATATATATATGTACTGTATATAAATCATTTTAGAAAAAAAAGTTTTTTTTTTTGTTTTTTTTTGCGTGTCAGATTATGGATTTGTTTGTCCCTGAATATGTCACTGGCCTCCTCCCTCTGGGCCATTACAGTATACAAATATTGATATATGATATGTACATGGGAGAGATCTATCTGCCATAAGCTTTACATATTAAAATTGTATCTGTTCCTGTCCTGACTCTGTATGTCTTTTAGACAGCCACAGATTCAAAATAGAAAGATGAAAGAAAAAAAGGGTTCAGTAGTCATGAGACAGCATTTGAGCTTTTCGTTACGGAATGAGGTTTTATGATTTATGGTAGATTTGAGGCAAGTTTCCCAACAATAAATACACATTTATTTTTGTATTTTTTAGTAATGCTGAACAGCACATACCAGGCTTCAACCACTGTCTTACTTTAATGACAACGTGGATTCAAAGTGGACCATATTTACAGTAATATTTACGTTCTTAATAAATGTCCCTGCATTTATTGTGCACATTCTCAGCCTCTGAAGCCACTTTTCTCATCTGGTGATGTCATCAAGGCCACACAGTTGAGGAACAATTTGAAATGAACTAATAATATCATCAGCTCCAGTCAAATCCATATGGTTATGTCATTCTCCGTCTTATATAAACTACTCAGAAGTTTATAAAATGAAAATGTAATTGAAACATCTTAAGTGTAAGTGTCAATGCATTTAAGAAAAATAAAAGACATTTAAATCACCATTTTGCTGCACATTTGGCTCAGAATGCATTTTGAAATTCACACTGCATTTTGGTACAATAATCACACGGTATCACGATGAAAATGCAATCTCAAGTGACCAACCCATAAGTTTAAATGCATTTATAAAAAATGGCATTTAAATGATCATTTTGCTACAGTTTTTGCTTGGACATATTAAACATATCTAATCAATTTGGGTAATACAATTTCATTTTAATTATGCAACTTATAAAGCATTAAAATATGTTTTTAATTTACATATTAAAATGAGTTTAGAAAATGGCAAATGTAAATTATATAATTGAATTTTCATTTTCATTTTGCACTAAATGTTGCACATATGTATGGGACAATGTAAATTAAATTAAAAAAAAACAAATCAAAATAAAATAAAATACTGTCATTTTGCATATTATATTTCAAAATGAATTTTGCTACCCATATGCTTGCATATATCAGTTCCCTTTAACTGCATTTGAAAAGTAATTAAATCAGAATATGAGGAAATATCGTATCGGATTATTCATGGGCGTGTAAACACAGTCAGTGTGTTGATGGAATATGTTGTTCAGTATCTCATTAGAGAGTCCAAATAACAGCTTGGATTATTAGAGGCCATGACTCTGCCAGCGTGAGGAGTGCAGCCGTGGGTACAACCTACAGTCAGCCATGGTGTCATCTCTCTCTCTCTCACACACACACACACACACACTGAGATGAGTCAGTATTGCAAGATCACAGAAGGGCTGGAGGTGGTGGCTTGGCTCTCGTCACACACTCTCACGACCATCAGCCAGAGAGACTCATCTCATCCACGTCACTGTAAACACCAGCTTGGAGGTCAGCGGCTAGTTAATACAGATTCCCTTCATTTCATTTCTCGTTTTTTTTCCTCCTCAGATGTCCACACAGAAGCAGTTCAGGCAGCACTAGCCAAACACAAGGAGAGGAAGATGGCCGTTCCCATGCCGTCCAAACGCCGTTCTCTAGTGGTACAGACCTCTATGGATGCCTACACCCCCCCAGGTGAGCTTCACACCTGATTCTAAATCATCGTTCATTTAAAGTCAACATGAAATCCAAAATAAACTCTTTTTACAATCTTAAAAGGAGAATTTGCCTAGAAAAGTCCAGTGATTATTTATTCACCCTTGTGTTGTTCTAAATCTTTAAAGACTTTTAAAAATACTTTATTTCACCCTTGTGTTGTTCCAGTGTCCAATGTTTTGCTCCAGTTCTAAACGACTTTCCATTTCGACTGATGTCATCTAGGCTGGGTAGGCAGGGAAAATATCACTATTCAGTAGACAAATAGCTATTGAGGCATTGTTTTAGGCTACTTTTGTATGAGAAGCAGCCTTTTTAAAAGGCTTCATTGTTGAACACTAACTTGTCAAGATTTATTTAATTCATTTATTGAAAATTGTGAGAATGGTTTGTGATTTAGAAAAAAACATCAGAATGAGTCAAAAATCATAAATAAGTATGAGCTATTTTTTTTTCTTTTTCAGAAAAAGTGTGTTTGTGAATTTGTTGCAGTTCATTTCCAATTTTTATTGCCCCCCCTCCCAAAAAAAATAAAATCATTTAATTAGCTTAAATAACATTAAAGTTAAATTAAATATTTATAAAAAAGAATTTAATAATAACATAAATAAAAACAAATGAATTAAATAAATATACTAAATAAAAAAAAACTAGCATTATATATATATATATACATATTAATTGCACTTGTCCACCTTCTGGGCTGAAAAAAAAACTAGCATTCTCAATTTTCTCGTTTATTTTGAAATCCCACCCATGGGTTACAAATCCCTTTTCATGTTGACTTTAATTGCACTTGTCCACCTTCTGGGCTGAGTGTTGAGTGGGTCTGAGTGACTCTCACTAGGCCTCTCCCCCCTCTCCTATCTGCCCCCCCTGACAGACACCTCGTCCGGCTCGGAGGAGGAGGGCGGCCAGGGTGAGGGTACCCCCACCTCCAGCCAGGGCAGCATCAGCATGGAGCACTGGATCACTCGGGCCATCCACCAGGGTTCCACCACCTCCTCCTCCTCATCGTCGACGCAGAGTGGGGGCAGCGGAGCCGCGGGGCGCCTGGCTGACGTCCTGGCTCAAACGCATGTCGGCAAATCAGGTAACGCTCCCTCAACAAGCCCCGCCTCCACATCTATCCCTCAGCCAGTCACTCCCACACTTCCTGCCATGCTTCTTCTATGTGTGCTGTCCGCACCTTCTTTTGCTCCTTATCGTATAACTGTGCTGTTGTTGAACCACGCTAACAGTCATCAACATGATTCCCTGCTAATCTCCTCTAAAATTGTGTCTATATAGTTTTTTTTTTGTGTTAATAAAACTTAACATTTAATAAAAAAGTGTAAATTTATTTCATTAAATATAATATATAACAAAATACAGACAGGGCAAGTACAGATCTTCTGGTCTGACCGCACCAGCAGAAAATATCCTTGTTGTTGGGCCCTGAGGTAACAATTAATTCAACACAGAGCCAGTTACATCTCCCCATTTTGTCTGTTTAAAGTATTCCTGACTAGCCAGTGCTGCACAGATGGTAAATCTATCCATCCAGCTGATTTTAAATGTAAACAGAACGCAGCAGGAAGAGGAAAGAGTTTAACTGCCACTTTCCATTCCTCAACTCAGAGGCCATCGAAAGAAAAATGCCTCATTTTCAAAAACCTCACGAACCCTCTGTATCCAGAGGGCTTGAAGTTGTAGACTGTGGCTAAGTGTTTTAATAGAGCGATGATGTTATGTAGGAGTGCCTTGTGGAGCAGTTTAATGTCTGAAGAAAGGAACTCATCTCTTCCACACTGTCCTGTTACCTCTCTTCATATTGCTTTTTATTTCCCCTCACGATTTGGTTGTCTCATCGTTCTACCTCAGTTTCCCTTTCCTCTACCGACTTTCTTTCTTGCTCTGAGTTTCGAATCACTCTATCCTCTTTTCCTTCCACCATTTTGTTTCTTCTTAAGGGCATTTTACACGGTGCACTGTAGGCACAATGTTTTACGATTTTACAAGCGCTATTCCATACTTACAAACGCTGGCAAAAGTTGGCTGCTACTGATTTAGCTCAATGCTAGCGAGTAAAAACTCTCAGAATGAAGCGGTTTCTGTAAATTATATTCTGTGTCGTTTCTAAATTGTAAATAATTACATTGTCCTGCTAGAAATCTTTTTTAAGGCCCATTCACACCAAGAACGAAAACTATAAATATAAATGGAGCATAGCGATAGTTCTGGCAGGCCATGTTAGTCAAGCTTGCATCAGCTGACACTCAGCTGATCCACGTCTACCTATAGGATCGCGACACCAATCATAATTCCCTTCATAAGGTCCCTTCAGTCATTATTCAGCAGCTATTGCTTCGCTCAGGAACTAATCACCCACCTCCATCCCCAGCTCCTCCTCTCATCCAGTCAGGACTTGGCAGTGAATGTATCATTGAGTTAGACCACTGAATCATGTTGTTAAAATAATTATGTAGAACATTAATGCTATCTTCTACATTTATCATTGATGTTGGTTCTGTTCTGTTACCCTGGGGAGGGGGGGTATTCTGCTCTCCCTGCTTCTATCAACGCTAGGCTGCGTGGATGGGCAGGGAGTGTTTGCCCAGAACAGAACCATTCCCCCGACCTAAAATCTATGCTAATCGTAAGTTATACTGACGATAGTAGTCCTGACAGAACTATATTAGCGTTTTTCAATTAATGCTTAATCTCTTAATGCTCAAGCTATTTAATGTTGTCTAGATTCTGATTGGCTGTCAATGGTACTATCATTCATCAGCTAGAAAAAAATCATTCTGAAAGTGATTTAAACAATATTGTTCCTCTAGGTCGTTATCGTTATAGTTGTGGCGTGGACTCCACCATTCTCATAGAATAAGGATGATTATTAAACCTTTAGATTTATAGTTATCATTACAGTTATTGTCCTTGGTGTGAACCGGTCTTTAATCTACCTGGTCTGCCAGACTAGCCATTTTAGTTGAGCTCATTTTACCAGCTGAAAAGTGCCTAAAACCCATCTAAAAAGACCAGCTGTAGACGAGCAAACCAATGTAGACTGTTTTTGTTCAGCAGGAAACCAAATAACAAAATAAAATGACTCCATAAAATAGGCTAACCATGAATAGAAATAAATGTTTTTGGTGGGCAGACATTTGAAAACGCTCATTCTTTTACTCATTCACATTGCGTGGGCAACAGGGAGCGATTTTAGACACATCAACTCTGAAAGTCACAAAAACATAAAAACTAAACAAAGTTTGATTGGTTGGAGAATAATGACACATAAAATATTCTGATTGGGCAATGACACACACAATCTTGGCGAGCTTTCAGTGCCGCCTCCAACAACAAACTGGGAACTCGTGATTACCGTGTAAAAGAGCCTTTCGATTCTTTCCCTCACTTCCTTTTTGTCCTCCCACATGATAATGTTGTGGTACCATCTAAAAGCAGACAACCAACCTCAAGAGAGTCAGTCGTGTTCGGAGCTCTCAGAACATTGTTAGAGCATATTAAGTAACACAGCAAGGATCTTTGGGACATTTTTAAACCCACTGGACCAAGAACAAGTTTTGCAAGTGCTTCCCAGATTGTTGCTTTTGTCCCATATTTGTCTCGTACCTTTGGGAGAAACATGGCAGTGTGGGTGCTCCTTTAGGAATGCTCAATCATTCCCACCTCCTCCGCCCCCCCTTCCCCTTCCATGCAAGATATCCAGAGTCCTCGGGACTCTGTTGGGAACATGGCACTGTCCATGCTCGGCTCATCAGCCCCGTTCCTCTTGCCCCATCCATACCTGCGGTCAGCGAGGAAGCGGACGGCTCTAAGGTTCTGGTTCTCCCCCTTCCTCCCTTCCCCATCCAGGGCCGATCGCTCACCTCTCGTTGAAGAGGAAAACTATGCTCGGCGTAGCAGAGAATGGAAACTCGCTGCGGCGCTCCTGTGAGTTTGGATCAGATCTTCTCTGGCCACCGCCCTTGGAGTCCGAGGGTCAGTATATGCCCCCCAATGCACACACACACTTCCCCCAATCATCGGATCATCTAGAATGTCTCTGTGTCCTCCGTGTAGTTCTCTCTGGAGTCTGGGGGATGATGGGCCCCTAAGTGTGTTTGTGTTTGGAGTAGTGTGCTGTAAATTTGATGACCTGCTGTGTCTGAACGTCAGTTCTGCTGTGTATGTACAAATAAGTGAGAGAAACTTTCTGACAACAGTTCTGTTGTATTTGAGATTCGGTCTATCTGTGAGTAGTGACTGTGACTTGTGTTTTTTCTAAATATATATGGGGTTTTTTATTCAATTTTAAAGTGTGAAATGCTGTTTTCAGGCTTTCAGTCTGCTTTTAGATGTCCATTCTTTGTCTCTATGTGCTTATCGTTGTTGTTCTTTCCTGACCTTGTGTTTTTTAAGAATAGTTCACTTAAAAAATGTTAATTCTGTCATCATTTCCCCTTTATGTCTTTCTGAACCAATCTGACTTTCTTTCTTCCATGGAAGACAAAATGAGGAATTTTAAAGAATATTCATGCTGCTTTTTTCCATAGAAAGTAATGATGAGTAGGGGCACCATACAGTCATTGTAAAGTAAACTGTACAAATCATATACTATATTCCAAGTCTTCTGAAGCCATATGATAAATTTATGAGTAACAGACTGAAATTAAGTTTTCCATAGAGGAAAGAACATTGTACAGTTGTGGAATGACATGACGGTGAGTGAAAAATGGCAAAATTATCTTTTCTGTGTGCACTATTGCTTTAACTCTCAGTGTGTTGTCACTATCTGTGTATTTATCTGTTAAATTTGCATGCTTATTTGTTTAAATGTTGTAAATTGCATTGACATTTGAAATGTTTACTGTTTAACTAGTGTATAACCGTTGAAGTTATTTTCACATTCAAACATGGGACAATACTGACTGCTATATAAAGGTTTTGGGGTCAGTAAGAGGGCACAAGAAATTTGTGTGAAAGAAAAAGAGTGATGTTTGAGAGACGGTAATGACGTTTTCATTTCAAAGTAATACATTTATTTAACAAGAATGCATTAATTTCATCAAAAGTGACAGTAAATTCATTAAATTCAGCTTTGCATTACAGGAATACATTTTAAAATTCAACTTTATATTCAAATAGAGGTTATTTTACAATGTAATAATTGTTCACAATATTTCTGTTTTACTGTATTTTTGATCAAATAAATGCAGCCTTGGTGTACATATTTCAAAAATCTAAAAAAACTTCACAGACCCAAACTTTTTAACGGTAGTGTATACTGGTATTTTGATAAACCTCTCCTGTAATTTACAATACTCTGTTTATAGGCTATGTTTTGAACAGTAATTGCATCAAAACTGTTTACACTTTAGTAGAATGATAAATGAAAATCGACTATAATATTTCTTATCCATCCCTCCAGACTAGAAGGGTTGTGTTTGTCTGGGGTTTATTTGTCTCCGTGATGCAGATTTGCCATCAGGTTCCCTCACGTGATGCAAGACGTCATTTTTATTTGTCCTGCTACGAGCACCTCTGGGCTTTGAGGAAACTCCTTTTCCTGCACGTTAGTGTCCGTGTCACTGAAGAGCAGTGGGGTGGGGTGAAGAGAGAGAGAGAAAGGGAGAGTGAAAGAGGGAGAGAGTTTGGATGTGGGTTATTTTCAGCCTGTTACGTAAGCACTCGTAGCTGCTGGGTGTTTTCTCGTACACTCATCACTGATGGTAGAGGCAGAGAGGCCAGTGATGAAGCAGGAGACGAGGTGGAATACAAGGCAGGGAGGGAGTCCGGAGACAGGAGATTAGAGCTGGAGATTGAATTTCATATTTTGATTCAGATTCACAAAGCTCTCATGGCAATTTGATTTCAGATTCATTTGTTTGAGAATTGAGCCACACGTTGCACTGTGTGTTTTTAATTCACAAAAAGACCCAGCTCCTTAGAGTAATTTGTTTGCGAATTCTCTAGATGTTTTGTTTTGCTGAAAAAGAACCAGTTCTTAAGAGTCACTTGATCATGATTCATACTGATCTCAGTTTTTGTTTTTGATTCATTAAAAAAACGTGACACATAGGAGTCTTTTGTTTGGGAATTTGACTACACTGTTCATGCTGTATGTTTTGATTCGCTGAAAAAAGTATAAGTTCATAAGAGTCCTTTGTTTAAGAATAAGACCTCACTAGTAAGTATGTTTTTGATTCACTAAAAAAGCTACACTGGTAGTCACATCAGCCCTTCAGGAGATGAGAGAGAGTAGAAGTAGTGCTGATGGTGGGTGGAAGCCAAGTCCAGGGGTTGTGCCCTTCCTTAGTCACATTCTTCATCGCATTCCCCTTCTGTGCTTGGCACAGTTCCTCAGACAGGAGGCATCTCGCTCACTCACGTTCATTCTGTCGCCACTAGTGACAGCTTGACTTATCTCTCCCAGATATATGACTAATACTTCAATTTATATTTATACATGATAATACTATATATTTATTTATAAAGTCAGTCAGAAACAAACTGACTTATGGAGAAACAGAGCTGTAAATTAACTGTGGTTCTCTATTGAAAAGAACTAAAATACACCACTCTATCTAGTTATGATATTAATGTATCATATTAGTCAGTCTCGGATACAAACTCAGGGTCTGCATAAAACTTTATTACCTTGAAAACCATCTATGCTGAACTAAAGCTAAGTAGCTAAAAGCCTCTGACTGTGTCGTCCTTGATCACAGTGGACGTTTCTGTTAGGACCGTTTTGGTTGTTTTATGGTGGAGGAGGAATAGCGCCGGCTCATTGGCATTCTCCTCATTCCTGGTGTCGAAATTACACACGGACGGTTATTTCTCTCCGAATGGCTCGATTGGAGCTCGGGACATAATGGAAGGAAACTTTTATGAGCTTTTAGTGAAAGGCTCACCCATTGACATCTGCCGTTTGAAATTGTGCAAAAACGGTAAATGACATTTATTTACTCAAACGTTAGACAGCACAAACTCTGTAGGGATGTCATAATGGTAATATGTGGTGGCCAAGGGCACTGAATGTGAAAGAGACATTTCAGAAGCGAGCTGAGGGGAATGAGAAAGAGGCCGCAGACAGCTGAGAATTTATGATCGGAAGGGGAGGGTGAACGGCGAGAGAGAAGCCTAGCGGACTCACCGACTGGAAGTAAAAGGGACTGTAATTAAGGAAAGGATGAAAAAGCTCTCCTCTGTGACTCTTGCGTTCCATCAGTCTCTTTCTCTGAGACATGTGCATGGTTTGCTCAAAATCACTTCCTGTCTGCCCCCAACCCTCTTACTTTTCGTCATAAACAATGTGCCAAGTGTGTCAGGGCTCTGTATCAAAGACAGGTAGGACTGAAATCTTGTTAGAACAACAAAACAGTTGGTTTATAGGCGGTTCCATTTGGTCATTGGTTGGTCAAGCTGGTTATGCTCTGTATAACATAGACTGATCAGCCAATGATAAACATGAACCAGATGTACATTTTTGGAATATGATTTAGCTGTTGGTCATTAGCTGCAACAGACCAGTTACCAGTTGGTTTATAGGTGGTTCAAGTTAGTCAATGGCAGGTCAAGCTGGATACTTACTGTATAATATAGGTTTATGAGCCAATGACCAATTGACAATTTTTTTTGGAACATGATAGCTGGTTTAAAGTTGGTCATTAGCTGCTTATAGGTTTTTCGAGTTAGTCATTGGCTGGTCAATGGGCAAACCAGATTGACTGGTTATTTCCTGTATAATATAGATTGGTCAGCCTGCAACAAACCAGTAACCTATTGGCTTATAGGTGGTTCAAGTTGGTCATTAGTTGGTCAAGTTGGTTATGATCTGTCTAATATAGATTGATCAGCCAATGCTCAACTTGAAACAGCTGTACATTTTTGGAACATGATAGCTGGTTTAAAGCTTGTCCAAGTTGCTCAATAGCTGCACCAAACCAGTCACCAGTTGGTTTATAGTCGGTTCAGTTTGGTCATTGGTTGGTCAAGCTAGTTATGCTCTATATAACATAGACTGATCAGACCAACTTGAACCAGATGAAAATTTTTGAAACATGATAGCTGGTTTAAAACTGGTCCAAGTTGGTTATTAGCTGCAAAAAACAGTAAGCAGTTGGTTTATAGGGCGTTCAAGTTGATCATTGGCTGGTCAAGCTGGTTATTCACTATATAATATACCTGTACAGTCGGTGGATCAGCCAATGACCAACTTGATGAACCAGCTATACATTTTCTGAAACATGATAACCGGTTTAAAGATAGTCCAAGTTGGTCATCACCTGCAACAGATCAGTTTTATCTGGTTTATTGCTGGTTCAAATTGATAATTTTTTGGTCAATATATGTGATACAGTGAATAACCCATTCGGACCAGTTATACATCAGCTTCTCATACCTCCAAACCACTTAAGCTGGAGTTTCTCATTCTGCATTTTGATTCCTCCTTATCTTCCCAAACCCAGAAAATCACTCAGCCCCTCCGGACGTCACCACCTACACCTCCGAACATCCCGTTCAGGTGGAGAGGCCACAGGTGTCCACCGTACCCCGGACCACACCCAAATATGGCAACGCCGAACTCATGGAGACCGGAGATGGTGAGGGCACGAGAAATGTGTGTGAAAGAAAAGGAGTGATGTTTTAGAGACGGTAATGACGTTTTCATTTCAAAAATCACAATGGGCTTTGAAAGATTTACATGAACCATTTTCCTCAATCATTTTGACAGCCCATCTAGCATTTCTATTCCACCCTAACTTTATTTATTTTGGCAGAGGGTTTTATACAGAGCAACTTGCAAATAGTCCCCCTGCAGCAACCTGGGGTTAAGGACACAGTGGTGATAGCTGGTATAAATGCTGCAAAAGTATTGCTTATTGTAAATTCATGATAAGCAACGCATTACAGTATGTTATGTTTAACGCATCAAAATACAATCACAGTATGCATTTTAAAAGCACGCAACAAAATTATAAAAAAAACTAAAATATAAAACCCTGAAAATATACAAATGAACACAAATTCAATAATAGTATGTAAACAATACAAAAACAAAACTAGTTGATATTTAATGCTTGTATTATCAAATTACTGACGCTTTATATATGTATGTGTTATAATGGTTGATGTAGTTGTAAGTTGCATGTAAGCCCTAGAGATGATAGAAACCTGCTCTGATGGATCGTCTGTTATGGAGCTGTGATTGAGGGCATTGATCCCACTCTTATATTATTACTCTTTAATTTGATCTCTTGGGGACGCCCCTGAAGGACGCGTTTGACTGCATCTGTCAGAGGCTTTAATCAATATTTTTTGTAAAATTGATTTGTTTGGGGTAGGATGAAAATTGAGGTGTTGGATACATAAGTAAACACAACAGTGGGGATTTGAACATCTTCATTGTGCACATTAAGCCATCCATCTAATGTTTATGGCCAGTCCTTTAAACCCAGACAGCCTTGTGTGTGTGTGTTTATAGGCTCGTTCAGGTAGATTCAGGAAACTTGATTCATGTGTGAATAGTAATATTTGTTTTTTTCCAGGATTGTGTTTGTTTGTGTGCATTAACACATGTGTGTCCTCCTTAGGAGTCCCTGTTAGCAGTCGTGTTTCGGCTAAAATCCAGCAACTTGTGAACACACTAAAGCAGCCCAGACGACCTCCACTTCGAGAGTTTTTTGTTGATGATTTTGAAGAGCTCCTAGAAGGTGAGTGTTTGTCTCAGCATAATAGTTTTTTTCTGAGCTTTTCTTATAAACAAACAAATAGAGACATACACAATACCTGATTTGCAAACAAATCATTCTTTTGAATCTGTTCTTCTGATTTGAATCAATCAGTCAATAGAATCAACTAAGTGGTCAGCATTTAATTAAATTTGTCTATGTGATGAGTGATTATTCAAATGAACCGGTGATTCAACAGTTCACGGTTCATTGAAACGAACCAGTTCAACAAAAACAACTATTTTTTGGGCTCCCTGAATGACCATGTTTTTCCTCTTCTGTTTTCAGTCCAGCAGCCCGACCCCAACCAGCCACGACCGGAGGGCTCTCAGATGGTCGCCATTCGAGGGGAACCGCTGGGAGTGGTCACTAATTGGCCACCATCTTTAGAAGCTGCACTGCAACGCTGGGGGACCATCTCGCCCAAAGCGCCCTGCCTGACCAAAACCCACAACAACCGCTACTTACGGTAAAATAACCTTATTTAACTACAGCCATACATATAATGACCATCATCTGCATACAGCCATACTGGAACAAAAAAATAAAATATCTGTAATATTTAATAATAATAATACTATATATTAACTAAAATCTAAAAAAAAATATTTGGACACTCAAGTCATGCATAATTTATGAATGTCTTATTTTTTATTATTATATTGCTATATTTTAAATAAAATCTAAATTTAATTATTTTTCAAACCAGCTAGCATCTGTTTATTTAAAAGAAATAGCACAAAAATTCACAAAAGGACAGTAATCCAGTTTCAAATAATATAAAATATTGTTTAGCATTAAGATAAAAACTATTTAGACAAAAAGTCATGCTTAATACATGAACTTTTAAAAATATATATTTTATTTCATTCCACAAACGTTTCAAAAAAGGATTAAAAGTGAAGTTGGGTACAGAAAAGCTTAATTTGTTTGCAGATGCCACTTGTGTAAATATTTTGTATTAATGCGCTGGTGTTTTAAAGTGTGACAAAAGTGTCCAAACATCTTTGAGCCACCAGATATACTAATATACTTGTGTTCATTTTATGCTAACAGGAATAACCTTGTCTCCTTGTTAATTTATGCACAGTCATGAGAGGGAGATCATTATAGGGCTTGTTTTTTGTCGTGTGTGTGTGTGTGAGGCTCTCAGCTGATTTTACTCAATGAGGATCCTGCCAGCAGCACATCACGGGTGAGAGTGTGAGGAAGGGATTGCAGTGTGTGTGTCTGTAGTGGATTGGTATTCCCTCTTTTCTTTTTTCTTAAAACTGAAAATGAACATAAAACCAAATAAGCAAACAAAAACCAAAACACACAAAAACACACAAAAGCACAGAAACAAACAAAAACACAAACACACACAAAAACAAAAAAATGAAGACAAAAGCCCAGCAGAAAGCCTCCATTGCCTCGGTTTGCAGTGTGAGCCAGAAATTTAATGGCAATGGCTGTTTGTGTGGCATACAAACCCCTCCCCAGAACCCACCAGGGACTATCACCCTCCTTCTCAGCTTGTTAAAAACCTCGCCCAAATCAAAAGAGTAATTAACTTTCCACAGAACGCAGGCGCGGAGCAAGATCGCTATCTCTGCACAGTTTTGCTTTCAGTGGGGTTTCATAGCCACGAGTTAAATCCTGATAACGGCAGGCCAAAAATTCAGCAGGACAGAGGAGATAAACTGCTGAAATGCCCTGTCTGTGACTCTTCCAGATGCTTAAACTTCAAGTAATTTGGTCATTTTGTCCCAATCCATGTTTGCCATTTGCTTGCCTTAGAGTCTATAAAATCTCTTCACGTTTTTCTTTCTTGCAGTTTTCATGCTTACAGTTTTCAAAATGTAGTGTGCCACAAAAGTGTGCCATGCGACTCATGTAAGTCACATGATAGCTTTGTGTGAGGAACAAAATGCAGCTGAATTAATTATTCCCCGAAAATCTTCCTCTCTTGTCTCAAATCTCATTTGTACTTCCACATATTCAAACTGGAAGATCTTGTGTGGTTATGTGTGGTTATGCGACACAGCAGCCAATAGCGTTTCATATTCACGTCAAACTGCAACTTACAATACTGTTCAAAACGTTAGCGGCCAGTTTGATTTATTTTATTTTTTTCTGAAAATAATGAATACTATTATTCAGCAAGGATTCATAGTATTTATAAAGCTACAATGTAATGTGTGTTTTTTATGTATCAGTTCTTTTGAAAAGTATCATAGTTTCTGCAGAATATTAAGCAGCACAAATGGTTTCAATATTGATAATAATAAAAAACGTTTCTTGAGTGTCACATCAGCATTTAGATTACTATAGTATCACGTGGCACTGAAGACTGGAGTAAAGACTGCTGAAAATTCAGTATTACAGGAATAAATTACATTTTAAAATATAATAAAATAGAAACCAGTTGTTTTGATATTTTAATAATTGTAATACTATTTCACAATATTATTGTTTTTACTGTATTTTTGGTCAAATAAATTCTGTCTTGATGAGCAAAAAATATGTCTTTCAAAATCTTGAAAGAATGAATAAATATTTGAATACACTGAGACACAATGAAATTTGATAACTGTAGGGCACTTTTGGTGAACTGCCCCCTTAAGTACGGTTATTTATCATGTACTTCCTTTTGCACAGGCAAGCTTTGGTCTCGGAGCATCAAAGTAGCATACAACATCCTCCACAAACTGGGCACCAAGCAGGAACCTATGGTCCGACCAGGAGACCGGGTGAGTGTGACAGTACTTCTTAGAAACCAGACCACTTCAGTAAAGCACCTCATTAAAGAAATGATCAATACTAGTTAACCTCTACATGCTGTCGATTACCACTGAGAATAATTTGGTATACAGTAATGCACTCTGAATGGAAGTCTATAAGGCAAGGGATGATTGTTAAAATATTGGTATTTTTCAAAATTAACAAGTTGAATTTTAAAGCTGATCAGTGTTAAGAAGATTATTTATGAGAAGTAACTTTTACATTTGCATGTATTCATTTTTAATTGTGTAAAATGATATCTCACACCGCTAAAAGAACGATTTAGATAGCTTCACAACTTAAAGTAATAGTCCACCCAAAAATGAAAATTCTGTCATTATTTACTCATTTTGTCATTACAAATCTATATGACTTTTGTGCTTCTGTGGAAGACAAAAGAAGATGTTTTGAAGAATGTTGGTTACTAAACATTTTCGGTTGCCATTGACTTCCATTGTTTGAACAAAAAATACAATGGAAGTCAATGGTAACCGAAATTGTTTGGTTAAGAAATGCACACAGGTTTGGAATGACATGATTCTGAGTAAATGATGACAGAATTTACATTTTTGGGTGTACTATCACTTTAAAAACAAAATGACACAACATTCGAGCTGCATGTTTCTACATTTAAATGCTTGCACTTTCCATGCAGTTTATGCAATTTTGTCTGTTTTTACATTCTGAGGGATGAGCCGAAATGATTGTGGTAATCGCCAGCATGCTGCAGATGCTGAACATAGAGCATAACTTGTTTTGAACCCAGAACATTCCTTTAATGACAGAGTGGCGTTTCCTGCTGCATGCCTGGGTTTTAAAGCGTGTCCCTGTCAGATTAGCATACACTCGTGTTTGAAGTCTGACATCTTTCCTCTCTTATCATTTCACGAGCAGGTGGCTCTTGTGTTCCCCAACAACGATCCCGCAGCCTTTATGGTCGCCTTTTACGGCTGCCTGCTGGCAGAGGTGGTGCCCGTACCCATTGAAGTGCCACTTACCCGAAAGGTGAGACTCCAAATATACCACCATGAATGACTGTCACGTTTTCAAGCATTCACATCTCGATTTTTGACACCATAACAAGTTATAGCACCTACCCACAATCCTTCTTCCCAGCATGGACTCACATTGTCGAGTGCCAACCTAACAGTCAGTACAGCGCAAAATATTAATATATATTTATTATTCACGTTTAATGGTAAAGTTGTTACAAAGGCCTTCTGGAAACTTGGCCTTGTAAATAATGCAGTGTCTCACTCTCCGGTCTGCTGTCTATTTTTGAGATCCTTTATCTCTTTGGAATGTCAGGGTGAATGTATCAGCGCAGACCCCTCGAGGCTGAGGTATTGCCTAAGATACGTATGTTGAATTTTAGTGGTCGAAGTAAAGGTGGAGAGCAGCTTTGGCAAGAGTCAGTCTGATCCCTTGTCCGTCCAAAAATTCCAGGAAAGGACCTGGAAACTGGCAGAACACTCTCTGGCTTCCTCTGCATGCATTACACTTCGGAAACCAATAAACTTCTGTCCAGTGCCTAATAGCACAGTATTAGTCTTACAGAAGAGTACTGTGCAAGAACCGTGGTCATGTGATTGTGTCCAATGATAATACCATGGTACATCGATGTAGATTCACATCTGTTTTTTATGTATTTGGTCTCCACTTTTATATAGAGCCACTTACAATGCGTTCAGAATATGCAATTTCAAGCATTCCCTGGGAATTGAAACTATAACTTTGGCATGGCATGTGTCACTCTTCACTGTTTGAGCTAGAGGATCACCAATACATGATACTAAATCATTACCATAGGTACTTTGTAAAATATCATGACAGTACCATGTTACATGTGCATAAAACATGGTAATATCGTGGTAGTTTGATATATATTACAGTACTGAATGATTACAATGGTATTTACAAGATATCATGGTACTACCATGTTTTTTTGGATATGTACCATGGTAGTACTTTACCATGGAACTGAAATTATACTCCTGAAATTGTATTTCAGAAAACTTGTTAATATCATGGTATTTTGTTCTAAATGATTAGAATGGTATTTGAGGTATAATGTTACCATGCTACCACACTTACAAAAAAAGTACCATGGTACTACCATGTTTTTGATGTGTTTTGCATGTTGCATGAAAGTGTGCACCTTAAATTGTACTCTTAAAAACAATTTAGTATGATAACGTAGTACTATGATAACAATCAAGCATAGTAGTACTGTGGTAATTCTGAATACTTTTTTTGTAAGGGAACACTGATTAAAAAGTACTGAAGAGGACCATCGCTTTACAATGTTTTTTTACCACGTACATGCATTTCAGTACAAAAAACTTTATAATATCATGGTACTGTGATATATATACCATAGTACTGAATTGTATTTACATGATACTTCAAGGTACTTAAATATTGCGATAGTACCAGACTTAGTAGTACCATGGTACTGAAAAAATAATCCTGAAATCATACTCTAAACACATCCAAAAAGCAATGGTAGTATTACGTTAACAAAAAACCTTAGTAGTGCCGTTGGACCTTTTTTTTGTAAGGGAACTCTGTGTTTTTCAAAGTTTTTGAACTTTAAGGACCATAGTATATTTCAAACTACCATAGTGTTTGTATCTGACAACAAACTGTACCATGGTATCACCATAGTGGATTTTGTAAGGTCATGTCTAAAAACAATGGTGCATTTTGTTGCAAAGTATTTTTTGATATTTTAATATGTAAAAAAAGGTGACATGGACATTTGTCAGGTGGAGGTGATTTTAAAACTTGACCATCCAACATTAAAGAGATATTCAAGCACACTGCAGTATTATGAGTAAACATCATTCCTCAGTGTGCTGTCTGTAATAAGTAGGCCGTCACCTTCCCTGCAGTGTATTTTGCTGCTGTACTGATGATGGATGTTAGCTGGTCTTAGCCTATTTCTCTCTGTGTGTGTGTATTAGGATGCAGGAAGTCAACAGATCGGCTTTCTCCTGGGCAGTTGTGGCGTTACTGTAGCTCTGACCAGTGATGCCTGCCACAAAGGCCTTCCGAAAGGACCCACTGGTGAAATACCACAGTTCAAAGGTCAGTCCGTTCATACACAACTTTATGTAAGTGATGTCTAGTGACACGTAGGCAGACTTGTGATTAGATTTTATTTCAGAATAAAATCTAGTTCACACTCCACGGCTTAAAGGGGTAGTTTACCCAAAAATGAAAATTCTGTCATTAATTACTCACCCTCATGTCGTTCTAAACCCATAAGATCTTTGGAACACAAATTAAGATATTTTTGATGAAATCCGAGAGCTTTCTGACCCTCCATAGACAGCAATGCAACTGAAACGTTCAAGGCCTAGAAATATAGTAAGGGCATCATTAAAAATAGTCCCTGTGACATCAGTGATTCAATGTTAATTTTATGAAGCTACGACAATACTTTTTGTGCACTAAGAAAACAATTATTCAACCATTTCTTCAGTTTCTTCAAATTTATCACAGGAATAAATTGCATTTTAAAATATACTAGAATAGTGAGAGTCTGTGTGGGGCAGCAAGCGAAAATCAAGAGCATGATGGGCCGTATCATGCGTGTGATGCTATCTAAACCAGACTGCTAGCAGTCAGCGTTTTTTGCCCTCTCTAGGCCGCAGTAAGACAAGAGAGGGTATAAATAGAAAATGTAGAGGTAATGAGTCTGATATTGTTGTAATGATTAAGAATTCCTGAGAGGATTGTCATTTAGCCTGAGACGGACTTACTCTCATCCCGACGCACATAGTCATTTAGCCAGTCACACTAATCACTCATGCACTGTCGTTCTTTTGAATGATAATCACCACTAATAATGATAATGATAGTCATGGTTGAATCATCAAGCTGCATGAATATTAATAGAATTGTATGAATATTCATGTTTTCTCTCTGTTTGGTCCCACCCACTCATCAGGATGGCCAAAGCTGCTATGGTTCGTCACAGAATCCAAACACCTGTCCAAGCCGCCACGTGATTGGTTCCCTCACATCAAAGACGCAAATAACGACACCGCCTACATAGAGGTGAGCTAACCCATGGAATTATGACTGTTATGGAAATATCAGTTTATTCAAATCATTTTACTGGCCGTACATACAAATGTTCTCCTGAAATGGAAACCATCAGTCTGGGTTTGTTTTCCATGTGCTGCACCCCACCAACCACTTTAATTGTTTTATGATATCTGATTGGTAGATATTGTATGTCTCGAGCCCCAGAAATCAATATTTCCTATCAGCATGCCAGGCACAGCTGCTTCCATTAGAGAGTCACTGGATAATGGATGATAAATGATTAATGTTGTTTAATTGTGAATCGGGACTCTTGTAGGAGAGGCTGGTTGATGGAGTGGGGCTGGCCTCGTGTTATTGAACCAGTTTTGAGTGAGCTGTCTCAATGTTCTTCACCAGATCCCAGAAATCTGAGAGTCTTTGCAAAGTGGCCAGGTGTCCGATGTCCAGTGATGGCCCAATGTTTGCTTTCCTTTCTACTGTACTGCTTTTCAGTACAGTATGAAGAACATGTTCAAAAGAAAATATATCACAAAGCAAAAGAAAAGAATTTGAATTTTTTATTTTATTTAAAGAAGATATAGCCTTTATTAGGACCATTGGCATTGTTGATTTTTATCATGACATGATGCACATTTTCCTCTGAAAATTCATTCTCATTACTGTAAAGCTCATAAAAGTTATTTTTTACTGTAATTATGGAGGATGAAAAAGTACAGTAAAGTAAAAAGAAATATTATTCATTTAAAATTGTTTCCATCATATTACCATTACTGGAAAGCAAAAAAGCTAATTGTTATATTAGTAATATATAAAAAAAATATTATTATTTAAAGTAAAAAAAAAAAAAATCTATATATATGTATGTGTGTGTGTGTGTGTGTATATATATATATATATATATATATATATATATATATATATATATATATATATATAATGAAAATCAGATTCCCCCAATTATAATTTTTGTTAAGCAAAAAAGCAATTTTTGATTATTTAATATGATATATATATATATATATATATATATATATATATATATATATATATTATATATATATATTATTCTTTATATATTATATATATATTATATATATATATACTATTATTTATTATTGATAAATAAAATATATAAAAAAAATTAAATTACATTGCTTAAATTGTTAAGTATTTATATATAGGAGTATTTGTTGTACTCCCACTATTTTGCTAATTTGAATCAAAATAAACATTGTACTACTGTAATTTAGTTACTGTAGTTACTGTAATTATGTATAATGACAATAATCTAATGAGGATAAAAACCTCAAAGGTTAAATGTCTAGAGGCTTTATGGTAATGAAAATTGTTGCGAAAATGTCAAACTATTTAATAATAATAATAATAATAAAATAGCTTTACTTTATGCAAAATATTATTTCTTATTTTTATATTTTTATTTTAAGGTTAAATATGCCCTGGACATGGCCAGTTTGACATACATCCATACAGTAGTGCGTTAACCGTCGCGCAAACCAAGGGTTTTGATGTGTTGATATTAATGTTAATGATTGACATTTATGACACTCTTGTGTTGATTTCCAGTATAAGACCTGTAAGGATGGGAGTGTTTTGGGTGTGACAGTGACACGGATTGCACTTCTTACACACTGCCAGGCCCTAACGCAGTCTTGTGGATACACAGAGGGTGAGTCCAAAACACACACACCGCATTATACCTCTAGGTCAGTCCATTGTCCTTAAATCTCCCTTCTCAGATGATCATGTAGTAAATCTGTCTTCTCTCTTTGTCTTTCAGCTGAAATCATAGTGAATGTATTGGACTTTAAAAAGGATGTGGGTTTGTGGCACGGCATCCTAACTGTAAGTCATGCTTTAAAAAAAAAAAGTAAACATAAGATCATATGTTCCACATTCAGCGTGTTAATATCTCACTTCCTGTTCCCCCAGAGTGTCATGAACATGATGCATGTAATCAGCATCCCATACTCCCTGATGAAGGTCAACCCTCTGTCCTGGATCCAAAAAGTGTGTCAGTACAAAGGTCTGTCAGTCAATGTTTACACTAAATCCAATTTTTTTGCAAAACTATAACACAACTATAAGTCACATATGATTAAACATATAATATTCCTTAATAATTTTTTGCATAAAAACTAGTCCATTTACTAAGTCCAATTAGTACGACCAAACACAGAAGTATGTAGTATTTTTGTGCAATTTTTCTCACCATGTATTTGACTAAATTACTTAAAAGTAAATCATATTTATTTAAATAATAGTTATTTTTTGGCATCAATAAGAAAACCAACCTAGCTTCCCAATAACATGTAACAAAAATTTGAATATTTATAAAAAACAAAAATGAAACAAAAATATATAATGAAATATTAACAATATAATATTAATAATAACTAATATGCTACAGTATTTTTAACTCTCTTTAAAGTTAAAATCCATGTGTATGCATTGTTTTGTTTTAAAATATCTTTTTGTGTCTAAAATTTAAACTTGATGTAAACAGACTTTGAGTCTAGTAATTTTTCATGAACTATAAACAGCGAAAATTTCTGTATAAATCATTTGTGAATCCTCGCCGAGACCCTTTACTTCGTGATAGTTTATGAAAGATTTACTCAGAAATACGTTTTGCTCATGTTTCATGAATTAATCATATGTAAGGGACAGTGCAATTTGATATGATTTTGGATGTTTCCAATATGGCCATTCTTTTGATATTTCTAGTTCTGTGTGTTTGTGTGCAGCTAAAGTAGCTTGTGTCAAGTCAAGGGATATGCACTGGGCTCTGGTTGCTCACCGAGATCAGAGAGATGTCAACCTGAGCTCCCTGCGCATGCTGGTGGTGGCCGATGGATCCAACCCATGTGAGTTCAGCTAGTGTTTTAACTCTTCCTTTCCGTTTCTTTCCTCTGACACCTGTGTGTTCCTTCTGACAGGAAACAAGCTAAGGGTTAAGCAGCTATTTACACACCCAGCAACCTGGCAAACAAGCTAAAAGCATCATTCATAATAGCGGTCGACCGATATTGGTTTTTTAACAGCCGATGCTGATGCCAATATCTTGGAAAGCAGAGTGGCCATTGGCCGATATAAAGCAGATATAATTTTACAGGGCCGTCAAAATAAAAGTCCCGCCACGAACGCATCGGCCAAACAGAAAAACTTATCGGCCGATGCCGATATTTGAAAAATGCCAAATATCGGCCGATATATCGGTCGACCACTAATTCATAAGTATCTTGTATAAACATCTATAGACTCATATTTGGCCTCTGGGATTATAACTTACAGAAGAGATGAGTCAAGCTAGATGATGCCCAGAAGCCGTTTCCTTACGTATACAAATACATAGTACACAAATGGACACACTAAAGGACAAAACGTTCCTTCTGCTGCCTATTTCATCCAAATGCCAATGTAAATGCCAGTAAGATACAGTGAATGTGTTTCTGATGGAAAATTCAGGAAGCCAAACTGTTTTAAGGGGTCATATGAGGGGAAACAGGATTGTTCTTGGTCTTTTGAGATGAAGATATTGATGTGCTGTGTAGCTGAACATTTACAATGCAAGCATCTCTTTCTAGTCCAAGAACAATTGGGTGAATCTCACAAAAATGCATATTTCAATCCAAAAGAAAATAGGACGAAGATTTTTGGAAGAAGCCTATATATGGACTGATAATATTTTATTTATCAGTAGCTTACTGAAAAATATCATTAATGCAATGCATAATAAATAGATATTTTTTTTTAAAAATAATTTCAATGATAAAGTATAAAAATTGCAGTAATATTTTTTACTGAATTTTAAATAAAAATATATTTTTATTACTGTAATGACAATGAAATGTTTAATTTCTTAAATGTATGTATTTATCACGATAATGATAGTTTTAGAGAAAGTTGTATTTAATTGTAATAAAATTAATGACACAATGCAGTACGTTTAATTGTGATATAAATAGACTTGATTTTCTTTATTATTTTAAAATTTCCTTTTTTAATTTTGTTTTTAGAGTGAAATATGTCCTTAGAAAACACAGATTTATATATTCAAATGTATTCTGTTATTTGGCCCATCATGAAGGACTAAAATGTGAACAATCACAATAGAAGTAATTTACATATAGAAATCTTAAAGGTGCAGTAGCAAAAAAAACAAAAAAAAACAACAACTTTGTTTCAAGAAACCTCAAACTAGCAAAAGTAGTCTTCAGGATGAGGAAAAATGGATACAATATGGCCCCCTTAAACTGGATTTTTTTTTTAGTTAACTGTCACTTGAGTTAGAATTTGTCTAAAGGTGAGAACTGTTTTAAATGTCATGTAAGACAGGCTTCACATTATAGTATGTAACGCTCTCTCTCGTTCTCTGCAGGGTCCATCTCATCGTGTGACGCGTTCCTCAATGTCTTCCAGAGTAAAGGTCTGCGGCCAGAGGTCATCTGTCCATGTGCCAGCTCAGCTGAAGCCCTCACCGTGGCCATCAGGAGGTGGGAGGAGTGCTGACACATTGACCATTCACTCACCCTGTAACTTCAGCTCGTTTTCATAAACTCTCTTTTCCATCCAAAACATTTAGATCATTCTGTTCTGCTGTTACGAGTTTCATAAGCCCCTTAAAAATAGGGAAAAATAACAGAAATATGGGCACAAACCATTTTTCTGTTGGTCATACAGACAGATTGAAGTTGATGGTTCATCGAGAGAGATTTACTGAAGCCTGTGCATGTCTTCAATGCAATTTTCCAAAACCATTTTAAGAAAATAATGTTTTTTTAGGCTGCCTCCATAATTGCAGCCCTGAATAGTCCTGACATCTTTGCTTTGTGTCCAAACTGGTGACAGAACGCAGAGCATGTGGTTTTCATCCATCGCTGGACGTTTTTACAGACCTTCTCTCTGTCACAATGAATTTGAGGATGAGAACAGCTTGTATGAATTTGAACAAAAAGTGAAATGAATTGAATGCTAATAAAAGAGCCTGGTGTCACAGATGAAAACATCACTGTCTAGTGAAGTCAGGGGGGAAAAGTTGATTCAAAGGTGACGGACAATACGTAATTCCGCTGTTTCTGTCATCAAAGAAGTTACGTCATCGTCATTTGTGGATTTACAGAGCAAACTAATCGTAACCTCATTTTTCACCCTTCGCACACATTTGCTTTGGGCCATGTGGTTCACAGAATAATTCTCGCTCTGGTAATAATTTCCTTCCTCGTTATACTGTATCTCATTCTCATTTCAGCTTTAGATGGTCCAACATTTCTGCACTTCTGCTCTGTTCCAAAACTTAATGGACTGCCTACCTAGACAGCATTTAAAGCGTCAAACAGTATACATACAACCAACACGATGGCTGTTAGAAAAAAAACATTATGCCACCTTCTAATATACCTAATTTTTAGAAAAAAAATTGCATTGTGCAATCACCCAATATGCTTTGCAGGAATGATCAGCTATAAATATATATTCAGTATTGCTAAAAAAATAAAAATAAATAAAATGGTGAATGTGATTTCCACATCAGTTTCTTGTAATGTTCCTTAAAAGGCAGCTCCCTATGCAGTGTGCAGACAGCAAGGCAGCACACAAGTTTTGGAACAGAGCTATTATTTCCAGCATACTTCATCGGCACACCCTGTTTTATGTATTTTTGCTGAAATGAAGCTTGCTGTACCTTGCCAGAATCTCTGTTAGCTCACACGGGTGTCTTTTAGAGGACATTATGTGTGGGTGGGGCTTAGTGCTGTCCATAAGATCTGGTTGCACCAATCATCTTCTTCATCAGAACTAGTTGAACCAATCAGCTTCTTTCTAAGGTTTACGTTGCATTATAGTCAATATGAGGACATTATATGGACATTAGAGGATATTACAGGATCTGTGGGCAGGGCTTAGTCTTATCTATCAGATCTAGTTGGACCAATCAGCTTCTTCTTCATCAAAACTAGTTGGACTGATCAGCTTCTTCTTCTTCAGGTTTACACTGCATAAGAGTCACTGTGAAATAATTCCATATATTGCTGTAATCTGGAATTTTATTTCACATTTTAGGCCTACGGACGACAGTAACCAGCCGCCGGGTCGAGGAGTGCTATCTATGCAGGGTCTGAGCTACGGTGTCATCAGAGTGGACTCAGAAGAGCGTCTCTCCGTACTCACTGTACAGGATGTGGGCACTGTGATGCCAGGAGGTACACATATATTCATGCATGAATGGTTCTGAGAACGTCTAAAATGTGGCTTTATACATATTGTTGTACGTTTAGTGTTAATGCAATCAGAAGAGAGCGCTGTGTAATGTATGCCTCTCTCTGTGTGCTGTATTTACTGCTTCATAAAGTGCGTAATGTGTTTATTGATGTTGTGTATGTGCAGCTCTGATGTGTGTGGTCAAACCAGAGGGAGTTCCTCAGCTGTGCCGAACAGATGAGATCGGAGAGCTGTGTGTGTGTTCCATCGCCACGGGAATGTCATATTATGGGCTCTCGGGCATGACAAAAAACACCTTTGAGGTTTGTGTCCTATCAGAGCGAGATCGATTTGGCTGTAGTTAGGCGGATTCTCCTACCCAGAATCCCCAGACCTCTGCTCGAACAGATGCTAAAGTGCTCCGATCAAAGTCTTTTCCTTGGCTTGTTTGTTAAATTGCTCTGAAATAATATGTAGGGCATTTTCAGTTGACACAGAGTCTGATATCTGAAGCCTGTTTTCACCTAAAGTAAAACAATAAAACAGCAGATAGTGAGATTAAGTTTCTAAAAAATTAAATCACAAATTTGAGAGACAGTATGATGTCATACTATGAGATGTTAAGTGCCAGTTGTAAGATATCAAGTTGAATTTGTGAGATAAAATGTCATAATTTTAAGAAACAGTTGCAGTTGTGAGATTAAATGACACAATATGAAATAGTCCCAATTATGAGAAACAAAGTTGCAGTTGTGAGACATTAAGTCACAATTGTCGCAATTGCCAGATATGAAGTCACAATTGTGAGATAAAACTTTTTGTGTGATAAAATGTTGCAATTATGAGACATAAAGTCGAAATTTTGATATACAGTATCAAGTTGCAGTTGTGACTTGTGCGATATTAAGTTGCAATTTTGTGATAAAATGTCACAATTGTGAGATATGAAGTTGCAGCTGTTGCAGTTATGAGAAACAAAGTTGCAGTTGTGCGATATTACGTGGCAACTGTCAAATATGAATTCGCAGTTGTGAGATATGAAGTCGCAATTGTGATATAAAACAAAAAACTAAAATTCAAGTACTTCTTCCTCACAAAGGTGGAAGCAGACTGCAATGAATATGACTAAATGACACAAAAGTTTCACTCCAAAACTATTTAGCTACCAAAAATGTTTTGTTAAATTGTATGGTAGCAAAATAATTAACATTTTCACTAGCCTCTGAATAAAATAAAGAGACGTACAGCGAATCTTGGGCAGTTTTAGCTATTTTTTCTAAATTTCTGTCATTTACGAAGTCTAATTTTGTTAAACTACATTAATTCTAGAAGTCTAAGTTTACAAATGTATAGTTTTATCTTAAACTTTGGCTTTTGTTTTGCTGTCAGGTCTTCCCCATGACCAGTTCTGGGGCTCCTATCAGTGAGTACCCCTTCACTCGGACAGGGCTGCTGGGCTTCATAGGCCCAGGTGGGCTGGTGTTTGTCTCTGGAAAGATGGATGGGCTGATGGTGGTGAGCGGACGGAGACACAACGCTGATGATATTGTCGCAACAGCGCTGGCAGTGGAGCCCATGAAGTTTGTGTACAGGGGCAGGTGAGAACACAACAAAAACAAACAAACAAACAAAGCGTGTTCTTTTTTTGTCATCAAAGAACGGGTGATATATATAGCACATGAGCTTGTTTGCTGTGGACATGCAGAGTGCAAATTAAATGGATTCAACACCTGCTGAGGCGGCAAAAGCGAGAGCGTGTTATAATTAACTCTAATTTAGTATTACAATGTTATAATAATTTTTTTTTATACATATTTTATTGACATTTTTAAATCTTATTAATCTTTTAAAAAATGATAAGTGTGTGTATGTGTATATATGTTAATAATCATGAAAATTATTGTTATAATTCGAAATTTTATTAAAGTTAATTAATACTTAATAATAAGTATATGTAATTTTAACTATAACAATTACTATAATTATTATTGTTAATTTAATTATTCATTATAATAATAATGTTCAGTATATCGCGGTCACTAACATGGGCAGTTCATGAGATGTTTCGTGTGTTGGTCTGGAGCTGGATTTTCAGGCTCTGAATCTCTTTTCTGCATCTCTGTCTTCAGGATAGCTGTATTTTCTGTGACGGTCCTGCATGACGAGAGAATTGTGGTTGTAGCCGAGCAGCGGCCGGACTCCACAGAGGAGGACAGCTTCCAGTGGATGAGTCGTGTGCTGCAGGTATTTGTCCTTTTTATACCCACCCTTGCCGATCGATTTGGGCAGCGGCGACTTGCTATTCCTATCCAGTCTGCCAGGAGTCACCTTAATCGCTACATAACCCCAGTCACCATCCAAACTGAATTAGAGATCTCGCTACTGCTGACTTGTGTACTTTCTGTCAGCACTTTACGAGTCTTTACTGGCATGTAAAAATAACAAGATGCACTCAGGCACGCAGGCTGGCCTTCATTTCCACACACCCAGACAGTTCCATTCCGCTCTTTTGTTGTAGGTCATTAATCTTGCAAATATGGCATTTTTTCCTTCCACTTCCTGAATTCCCGTTTGGTAATTTGGTTCTCCCTGAGGCATCGGTAAAGGTCAGCGACTGCATCAGATCTCAGCTGGCAGCCTCTTCTCGGCTCCTTGCAAACTCTATTTTTAAACCTCACCTGACAATCCAATACGTCTCTTTCTTCAGGCGATAGACAGCATCCACAACGTCGGGGTGTTTTGCTTGGCATTGGTGCCCGCTAACACCCTTCCCAAAACTCCTCTGGGAGGGATCCACCTGTCGGAGACCAAGCAGCTGTTTTTGGAAGGCTCCCTGCATCCCTGTAACGTCCTAATGTGCCCTCACACCTGCGTCACCAACCTGCCCAAACCCAGACAGAAACAGCCAGGTCTGTCTGCGGCAAGGTCACTTTGGATGTTGTACAAAATTAGAACTGTCAGAAAAGCTGTGTGTGTGTTGTGGACTGTTTGTTTGTGATGATCATCCTCTGCTCGCTCCTGCAGAGATTGGCCCCGCCTCTGTGATGGTGGGAAACCTGGTCTCAGGGAAGAGGATCGCTCAGGCCAGTGGCAGAGATCTGGGCCAGATCGAAGACAATGATCAGGCAAGAAAGGTGTGTGTGTGGTAACACGGGGCCTCGATTTTCATCCATCATTCTTTCTCCCTTCCCTCTTATTCATTCCTCACCTCCAGCAAACAGAGTCCCATCTAGCCAAGAATAGAGACAAAATAAGAGCATATTTGTGTTTAAATAGATTTAAATAACTGATGCTGAGAGATATAAGCTGCTTTAGGGTGTTTTATAATTGCTCTCAGAGGAGATGTAGCACACAGGTCCAAAACTGAGAAATAAAGTTAAGAAACTGTATTTTGCTCAGTATTTTTTGATAAATATATATAGTTATATTTTTAGTTATATATTTATATATACAATAATCTTTAAATTTATGTTGCATTTTTATTTGACACATAAATATATATATATATATATATATATATATATATATATATATATATATATATATATATATATAATTAATATAATTAATATTATTAACATTTTCTTGTCCAAAAATATATATATTAAACAGTAATAGAAATTCAAACAATGCATAAATATATATGTGTGTGTGTGTGTGTGTATATAAAATCATTTTTTAAAAATAGTTGTTTGTTGCCTCTAGTCATTTTTTTCAGCATAAAATATGAGATGATTCATACTCCTGCAGCTGTCATAAAAACGTGTAGACAGATTGTGATTTTCCTCCCTGTGTTTTCATTTTGGCGGCTTAATGTTAGGAATGTTGGATAATTTTAGGCCTCTTAATTAAACCTCTGATAGTACATTTTCCAAGTTACTTGACGATGGGTGAGTCACAACAGATGTTTTTCTTTAGTAGCCAGGGTGGATTTGAATCTCTTGTGTCACTTACATCAGCGAGAGTCAGATAATCAATCTTACAATTCCACTTAAACATGTTGCAGTCCCTTATAAAGTTACCGGCCAACTTATTACACGCGTTTGGCACCCACCGAGTGTTCATTTTGGACCCACTGTGTGGCACGCAGTAATTGTCCCAACTGGATCTGTGGTAGAGGAACTGACCCCTGACAGCTTGTCAGACCTCTTGCTCTCAGCCAGGGTTGTTTCATACCCGACCCCTACAGAGAGCATTCTGGGAAACTGTTAAAACATTATGTCACCGAATCAGAACTTCACAATTTTGTGCTTCTAAAACGTTCCTTTTTGCCACTTGAAAGTTAGCATTTTGCAGAATATGAAAAGTACTCCATTAGAATAGTGATTGCATGCTGGGCTCTGTTTGGGAGGCATGATTTGGTTGTTTTTTGTGCAGTTAGTGTTGAGTTGATGTCTTTGGTTTTGCAGTGCTGTCAGTCAACCACCTCAACACAAATCCAATCCATTACTCTGCCCTCTCAGGCTGAAAGATGGCAGCCATTATTCCGTCAGCATGTCTGCTGTGCACCACACCATAACCTTAACACACACACAGCTGTCGGCCGCACACACAAACCACATATGCTCACACACATTCGAACAAACATGTGCACATACCCAAAAGTGCACACACACACACATAGTACCGCAACAGTTGTTGGCTGCTGCCTCTTGCATGCCTTCCTCATCCTCTCTCTTTCGCTCATTCCTTCACACCCTTCCAGCCCTGCATGGGTATGCGCTGTCTGACACTGACAAATGTTACCTTCGCCATCTGCTCCGCTTAAAGAAACACTTGTCTATTTTCCATTTTTACACCCCCAAGCTTGTGTTGTTGTTTTTTTTGGTTGCTTCCATCCATTCATGCCTATGAAAATCGGGCCCGTTGAGTGAATGGAAATGGTTTTATTTCATTCTTCTAAGAGGAGGAATGCGATCCAATGTGAGAATAACTCTAGGAGATGAGGTAACACATGACTGCATTCACTTCCAACCTTCAGATAACACCGGCGCCGCTTGCTAATGACTTTAACAGGTCTTGCTAATTGCAAAAAAGCATCCTGTGTTTAACAGTTACTCTTTAAATGTCATGTTACTTTTATAATATTGCATTTGGCAAAACAATAGATTGAATCAGGCTTGTTTAACACCCACCTACTCATTTGCAAACAATTAAAACAAACTGTATTAACATTTTCTGATTCAACTTATGAATAATGATATGGCACTTTGAGAATATTATACAATCTCCATTAAATACTTAAATATATAGGATTTTGTAATAATCATATTGGACTTCCTTTTTCCACACATAGTTCCTCTTCCTGTCTGAGGTGTTGCAGTGGAGAGCCCAGACCACTCCTGATCACGTGCTCTTCACCCTCCTCAGCTCAAGGGTATGATGTGTATTTGATATTATATATTATATATTTTCTTTTAAAATATATTCTTCCTTTAAATTAATTAATAAAATATAAAATGTATATATACATACATTAGAAGTTTGGAGTGGGTATGATGATTTTTAATTTATTTATTAATTTATTATTTATTTATTTATTCTTTAAAGTCTGCTCACCAAATATGCATTTATTTGATGAAAAATAAAGTGAAAACCGTAATACTGTAAAATATTATTACATTTTAAAATAAGAAAAGTTTGGGGTCAGCAAGTTTTAATAAATTCATTTTTTTTCATGAAGTCTGCTCACCAAATCTTCATTTATTTGATAAAATATATATTGTAAAATATTATTACAATTTAAAATAACTACTTTCTTTTGTAATAGAATTTCAAATGTAATTTATTCCTGTGATGCCAAGCTGAATTTTCAGCATCATTGCTCCAGTCTTCAGTGTCACACGATCCTTCAGAAATCATTCTAATATGCTAATTTGGTGCTCAAGAAACATCTGTTATTATGGAATGCAGTTGCGCTTACGATTGTTTTGAAAACTTTAGATTTTTTTTTTTTTTTCAGAAATCTTTCATAAATAGAAAGTTCAAAAGAACAGCATATATATACTGTATACACATATAGTTTTTAAAAAATATTTGTATATATATCTAAGAATTTAAATATTTGTTTATTAAATATATTCTATTCTATATATATATATATTGCATTATTTAAGTATATATTAGTTTTTTTTTTTTTATTAAACAAAAATACTTTTAATTAAAGAATACAACTAGTATTCTGGGTGTCAGCTAAATATTAAACTTGTTTTCAAGTGTAGTCCTACAAAGAAATGCCTTCTATCGTTTCTGCACCGTTTCCCCCCTCTAGGGACCAGGAATTGGTTTCATAAAGGATGTTGCCCTTGTTTTTTCAAGGGATACGTTTTTTAATATACTAAATATGCGGCCATTTATCATCGCAGTCTATTTTGAACACCACATGCCCTCCATAGAAAAGTTGTGATAACTCATTCTGAACTGAGAACTGTGAGGAAACTGACATATTTGTGTATGTGTGTGAATGTAGGGAACAGTCCTGAGCTCACTGACGTGTCTTCAGTTGCATAAGCGGGCGGAGAAGATAGCAGCCATGTTGATGGAACGAGGCCACCTGCAGGACGGTGATCACGTTGCGCTGGTGTACCCGCCTGGTACGACACCATCAGTTACAGATCTACAACTCTAAATCTGTGATCAGTCCAATTATATTCATATTCTTATACACGGGGGTCTCAAATTATGTGGCATCAGGTGAACCGTTAAGCGGTTCAGTGCAGTAAACATGTCTAAGATTAGGACACCAGACATTTGACTTGGATATAATGGACAGAACTTATTTAAATGGATAGTTCATCCAAAAATTAAAATTCTGTAATTTACTCACCCTCAAGTTGTTCCAACCCAGTATGAGTGTCTTTCTTCTGTTGAACACAAAAGAAGATATTTTGAAGAATGTTGGCAACCAAAGAGTTGACGGTAGCCATTGACTGCCATAGTATTTTTCTTTCATACTGAGGAAGTCAATGGCTACCGTCAACTGCTCAGCTGTCTCTTTAAATGTACTTGATACTTGAGAGACCCAATGAAAGTAGCGGATCATTTAAGACCAGTAATCTAGTATAAAATGTTAAAATCTGCTCATATATGCATTTTTAATTTACAGGAATCGATTTGATCGCTGCCTTTTACGGATGCTTGTATGCCGGCTGTGTACCAATTACAGTGCGACCCCCACACCCACAGAACATCGCCACCACCCTGCCCACTGTGAAAATGATTGTGGAAGTGGGTGTTGAAATGAAATCCTTCCTTATATTATTTGATATGTTAAAAAATGGCCGCTAACGTATGAATTTGTGTTCAGGTGAGCCGATCGGCCTGTGTGATGACCTCACAGGTCATTTGCAAGCTCCTAAAGTCAAAGGAGGCATCTGCCGCAGTGGACGTCAGGTCGTGGCCTCCTGTTCTGGACACAGGTGAGAGTGGGTCAAAGGTCAGATGGCTTCTTAATGTCTAAATGAACATTCATTTAATATCTTACATGATTTCCAGATGATCTGCCAAAGAAGAAGCCCCCTCAGCTCTACAAACCCTCCAATCCAGACACGCTGGCTTACTTGGACTTCAGCGTCTCCACTACCGGGATGCTTGCAGGAGTAAAGGTGAGTTTTAATCATCCCTTGTTGTGTGTAATAAGAAACCCCTGCTCTTTGTTTCCCCAACACAAAAAAACAGGAAGAAAACGTTTGAAAACTCATCTCACAGACATAAAACCCTCTCAGTTAGCCGCTGGTGAAATCAGGTGTCTTATGCACAGAGGAACTTTCTTCTTTATTGTTTAGAGATGAAAACCAGGTTTTGAACAGGCAGCCGCTATTGTGTCATAGGAGCCACGAGTGTTTGCAGAGACCACCCAGTATTGTGTAGTTCTTCTGTTCTTTAGACCAAGAACTGATCTGTTCAGTCCCTTTGGAAGTCCTGTTCAACCCCATACACTTCTGTTTGCTAGCATTTCCATATGACAGCCCACAAAATAACTCGAGAGTCCTCATTGTCTCATTATGAATAAAATAAAGCACAGCTGAATGGCGTATTATGGATTTATTTAACTGTATTAATTATATATGTATTTGAATTTCATCTTCTCAGATGTCCCACACAGCCACCAGTGCCTTTTGCCGCTCTATAAAGCTCCAGTGTGAGTTGTATCCCTCTCGTGAGGTGGCCATCTGCCTGGATCCGTACTGTGGCCTCGGCTTTGTCCTCTGGTGCCTCTGCAGGTGAGAGACGTCGCCTGATGCAATCACAGTCATCCTAATAGAGCAGGTTAAAGGCCTGGTCACACCAAACATGGAAAAACGTACAACAAGATTTTAACAGGAAACAGTGCATCTTTATGAACTCATTCACATCGTGTCCGCAGTTTTGTCGATTTGTCTTTTTCAAAGGAATGTTTAGGGTTCAATACAAGTTTAGCTCTGTTTCCTAAGAAAATTATTTCCATCCCTCAGTTTGTAAAAACAAGTAATAATTGTATTTACTGTTAGAATGGAAAACTGTGGGGCAAGCCAATGCACGAAATAAATGATAAAATATTCTCTATTAGACTCTATTAAAAAACATGAAAAATCTTACTGATCCCAAACTTTTGAACCGCAGTATACATTATTTTAAATAAATTCAATTAATTTAAATAAAGTTTATTCATTTATTTACATATTTATGGAGAACCTTTACTTAAGTGCTTTACAGAAAAAATATATATTAATAGTGTAAAATGCAGAAAACATGGGATAACGTGTCTTATTTTAGTTTGCACTTATTTAGTTTTAATATATCTTTTTCAAATATCTTCCAACTAGACTTTGAGCATGCAAAATTTCTTTTTACAAGACTTAATTATGTATACTTTATATACATGAGGTTTTAATCACTAATCTTGGCTGTCTAAAGTTGCAATTGCAATTTTGCAATATGCAATTTTCACCACTTGTAAATTAAATAAAACTGATTTTTTTTCCCAGAAGAATGAATAACTACAAGTTCACTCAGTTATGAGTCGGTTGTGTAATGAAGACAATAATTAAAACTGAGCAACAGTTCAAAATGTGGCCACAGATGCACTGTTTTTTTTTAGTTGTTCGGATGTGTAACAATTCAATCATACAGTTACAGTTCATCATTGGAGTATTTTATATTTCTCTGGCATTTAGTCGCATCAGTGAAACAAATGCTCTGCAGGCAGGCGAGCCGCACAAGTATTGAACTGCTTCCTTGAAAAATCTTGGTTTTGTGCTGCGTTCACACAAGTGTGTGTTTTTATGCTGTGCTGTGTCTCCTCTAGCGTAAAGTGTGTGCTCAGCTCCTGTCTCGCTTGACTGATGTGTTGTTCTCCCAATGTGTCTTATTTGTCAGGGTGGGCAGGTTCCTCCGCTCTTGTGTTGCATGGTGGTAACTTTGTGTTTTCTTCTGTCTCTTCCCACTGGGTGAAGTGTGTATTCAGGGCATCAGTCCATCTTGATTCCCCCGTCCGAGCTGGAGGTGAACCCCGCTCTGTGGCTGCTGGCTGTCAGTCAGTTTCGGGTCAGAGACACGTTCTGTTCGTACTCCGTCATGGAGCTTTGCACCAAAGGGTTGGGCCTGCAGACAGAATCCCTCAAGGTACCAGATTCTCTCTAAAGTGTCAACTGTTCGCTATCTTTCCTTCCTGAGGAAGCTCTGAAGCCATTTTTATGTTATATTAGGTTCGATTTCATGTTATATTTGCAGCAGTGACAGAAGGTGATTGTTGGTGGTCTTGTGTGTGTGTGTGTGTGTTCTGTGTTCAGGAGGTGTGACTGTGTGTAATTAACGTCTGTTCTGAGTTAGTGAAGGAAAGGCTATCCGTGCCTCCTGGCGAGCCTGTCTTGTAAAATCTTGTTTTATTTACTCTGATTTAGTCATTGAGATTGCCATAGTTACGAACTGCAGTCTGGAGCCGAGTACAGTTTATAAACATCGCAACGATCAATGAGGAGGAAAAATGAGAAATTTTTTGGTTGGTATAATGAGGTAGAACTGTGAAAATGTTTTCTTTTACCCAGACTTTGTCTTTTCAGCTCCTTCGGCTCTTCTTTAAATGGAGCTTAAAGAAAAACATTATAATAAATAAAGGGCCCTATCATACACCCGGCGCAATGCGGCGCAAGTGTTTTTGCTAGTTTCAGCCCGACGCAGTTCTCATTTTCCAGTCCTGCATTGCGTTGTTTAAATAGCAAATGCGTTTGTGTCCATTTGTGCGCCCATGGGCGTGCTGGTCTGAAAACGAGGTGTGTTCAGGTGCATTGCTGGTGTGTTGCTATTTTGAGGAACTGAAAATAGACTGCGCCATAGACCAACTCACACCTGATTTAAAGTCTGGCGCAATGTTTTTCTTTGTTATTTAAAGAGCGCGTTAGTATAGGCGGGTCAGCAGCACACAAACATGCCAAATATTAAAAATTAAAGGATTACAATGCAAAAGATAGAAAGATATTGTGTAGGCTACATAAATATAAAAATGCCTACATGTTATTATGAATAGTCATCGCATGTATCAGAATTAGGCTATCTATTTGCTCCCGCACGAGCAGCTCCGTTTCCTCTCTAGAGACGCGTTCTGTCTTTGCGCTTGCAAATTCCGCTGTGTAAATAGCAAATCCGGCATAGCACGAGCGCAACTAGCTCTTAAAGGGACTGGGAGATGAGACTGATTAGAATTATTAATGCTGTTGTATTTATGTATTGTTTTATCTTTTTCAAAAATGTTGTAAGTTAAATATATATTATTATTTATTTTTAATAGCACTAAATGTTTTGGTTACACTTGACAAAATGTAAAGGTGGGTGACTCATTTGCTCTTTCTCTGTCTTTCTCTGTTCTGTCGCTAATCCCGTGGACTTGACCTGTCCCGCGTGAGGACGTGTGTGGTCGTCGCTGAGGAGAGGCCCAGGATAGCTCTCACCCAGTCCTTCTCCAAGCTCTTTAAAGACCTGGGCCTGCACCCACGAGCCGTCAGCACTTCCTTCGGATGTAGAGTGAACCTGGCCATCTGCCTGCAGGTTAGTGTGTGTGTCAGCAGTTAATCTAGTGCTGACCAGAAAACACGAGGCACAGATTGGGCCGTAATCCCAATCCCAGCGTTATTTTAGCAAGCCAACTGCAGCCGGATTAGTGTTTGGACTTTGCGAGAGGATTTCGCTGTGCCTTTAGTTTGCGTTCTGAGTGAGAGTAGTGCAGCATTATTGGATATCCTGAGGTTGTGGAGGTAAATTCAGGTCACCGCTCAAGTGAACGTATATGTAGAACACATGTCAAAAATAGTACTTGTCAACTGATATGGGGTTTTCCAAAGCTGCTGCTGAGTAGTGTGGCCAGTTGATGATATAATGCTGGTATGTTATTCATATACTCATTCAATATTGCTATTTTTACTGTATTTTTGATCAAATAAATGCAGCCTTGGTAAGCAAAAACATTAAAAACCGTACTGACCCCAAATGTTTAAATAGTACTGTATGAAATATAATCAGCATTTCCCATTCATTTATTTATTTGGTAAGTATCTATGCATTAAGTGGGGTAATGTACAATCAGATGGCCTTTGTCATGAAATAAACCTTCTAACACAAGACTGTGAGAATTTGTTTCAGAATAAGAGCAGTTATATCTTCCACCCACCTGCTTTCATGAAGAATTTTTGTTACCAGGCAAAAAGCACCACACCACTCAGTCATACTACAGATGTTTCTATGGTTACATACTAGAGATATGAATTATTTTACACCCAGGAGTCTAATGACCATTAAATCATAAATACTCAGAACAACCTCACAGGCAAAAATGAGAAGCTTTGAGTTCAACTAAAGTCAAAATGAATAAAATCTTACAATATTATTATATATAATATATAATTACAGTAGTCAACATTTAAAGTGGAAAGCAAAACCTTTCATCAAAGTCGTCCTAAAACCTTAGGACAACTTTGATTAAACTTTTTGATCCACTTCAAATGTTGACAACTGTATAATCTAATTATAATATAGATATAGTTTAGATATAATCTCATTATAATATAAATATAATCTAAAACATGACATCAGCTGCTAAGAAAAATAATTAGAAATTATTTTAGTTAAAATTGAAGTGTGTATATATATATATATAAATATATATATATATATATATATATATATATATATATATATATATATATATATAACTGTAAATATTATATTTACATACTGTATAAGACTGTGTCAGCCAGGAAAAATAATATTGATTAACAATATCTTCACTTTTTATTTTGACACTCTGCATGTTGTTTTTTGTCCCACATGGCTCTCATCTCCTCCTTTTGTATTTCATATTTATTCCTTTTCTTTGTCACATCCATAAATCTTCCTCTTTCCTCACTCTCTCCCCGTCTCTCATCTGCTCACTGGCTGTTGTAGCCCCACAGGCTCGGGAAGCTTGCGGATCAGGTAGGGAAGTCCAAACACTCCCTGCTCGATCTAGCACAGGGTGTGGAATGGGGTCCGACTTAAGCCTTTTTACCCCTCAGCTGCTGGGCTCTTGATCCTTGCGGTGTGTGGCTTTTGCTAATGTAGTGGAAGTGATCGGCTGGATCAGTCCCAATCAGTGTGACTAATTTATCAGACTAATGGCTGACCTAAAGAGCTGCTTTCCTGGACTCAGTTTTGAACAGGAAAGATGCCCTCGGTTTGATCTTACCTCAGAGCAGTGAGATCCAACCCTCCCCATGTGAGATTGCCGCTCACCTGGACTTACATCGGGGTTAAGAGTTGCGTCTTACTGTGCAGCTGCAGTCATTAGTAGTGTTCCCATAGTGTAGAGCTCTATAATCACGGCCATTAGGTGGAATCGTGCTTCCCCTTCCTCATCCTCCACATTGTTTTGCCGTGACATCACAAACACAAGGGGCTTTGTTCGGAACAGGAGTGCCTACACATGAAATATCACAGACTCCAGCACTGTGTGAGTCAGTGATCTGAAATGCGTCTCTAAGGACCATGTCTTGTCAACAGAGCCGATTGTACTTCAGACACAGGGGGACCTCTGCTGGCCTGTCTCTGTTTGTGAACTACATATAATAGAGTGCTGGCGGAATGACTTGTTTTTTGTAGGATAAAACCTGAAATCAAGCATTTTTTATCACTTCAGGATTCATCGTCCCAAAGTCAATGGTTAAAAGGTCTGAAATTACGTCTAGACAAGCCCAAGATATTTTCACATTTTATTCTATGAGATAAAATACATTAAAAATAACAGCTTTTTAAAACTTTTGACTTGTCTTGAAAAAGGCATTTGCTACGAAGTGGATTGTCTGGGACATTAAAGGGATAGTTCCCTCAAAAATGAAAATATTCCATTAACTACACAAAATTACGGTCAAACCACTGATGTCACATGGACTGTTTAAGTTTATATTCTCGTAGCTTCATAACATTACGGTCAAACCACTGATGTCACATGGACTGTTTTAACAATGTGCTTGCTATGTTTCTGGGCCCTGAACGTGTCAGTTGCGTTGCTGTCTATGCAAGGTTAGAAAGCTCTCAGATTTCATCAAAAATATCTGAATTTGTGTTCCGAAGATGAACGAAGGTCTTACGAGTTTGGAATGACTTGAGGGTGAGAAATTAATGACAGAATTCTCATTTTTAGTTGAATTATCCCTTTAAACGTCTTCACACCAAGAAGGTGATTTACCAAATAGGTGAAACTGCACTCTTTCAAGCTATTCTAATTCAACATTTAAGGGAAAATGTTTTAATAAAGACTGAAAGACAAGCTTAATAGTTATGATGTGGAAGTCAGGTGACCATTGTGTAGTTTGTTTATAGCCTACATTTAGCGTTTTACTTCTGGTGAATGTATTTAGGCTTCAAAATTCATTAGTCGTGTTCATTTGTGAAGATTATCATGATGAACAAAACATGTAAGAATCAAACGCTTTTTGGTCACGGAGCTTATTTTCTACAAAAATCCAAAATCCAGTGGAAAAATCCTATTGGGGTTTTGTCAAGGGAACCAGGGTGATAGTAACGTCTGTGTTGGCCTACCAAAATCCATCATCACTGCAGCACTCAATTCTAGATATTTTTTCTTTCTGATGGAGTTGGGGCGTCTGAGTGCCTCATAATGAACAATCATTGCAAGTTCAGTAATGATCAGTCATGAAAAATAATTGCATTCATTTGATCAAAATGATGAGTGTTCATTTGTAGCTTGTACTCAAAGGCAGCAGTTGTTTGTATTCTGTCTGTTCATTTCTCAGTTGTATTATTCCATAAAGGCCATTTCACATGACTCATGTTGACGGTCCTCAAATGCAGCAAACTCTGAGCGATGCGCAGTTCAAGTGCTGTAACGTGACTCAGTTGGTCTTGTTTGCTGCTGACCTTGCAAAGTGTCGACAATGATTACTGGACAGTTCACTTGACATAAGAAAAATCCAACTGTAAGATAGACTGATCCTGTATATCAAGCAATTTTATGACATTCTGAAAATGATTTATGTACAAAAAAGACATGCATGTAGCTGGTTTTGTTTGCTTTAGAGATGAACCAGTATTAAAATTCTTATAATAAAAAAAAAAACAACAAAAAAAATGTGCACATTGATGAACACATTTTATGGGTAAAGAAATAAAATAAGTTTGTTTTGTTGAGAAAAAAATCATAGTAATAAATAAATTATATTTAATATAATGTAACATAAACATATCAGGTGGCAAGGTGACATAAAAGGCCCAAAGTATTGATATAAATACTTATGTGATATGTTTTGCATTAAGCTTAACTCAATACAACCACTTAACAAATATTTTACCATATTCTGTTTATTTTTAAAATTGAGTTAAAAAATACAGATTCTAAAAGCTTAAGAGTTTTTGAAATATACCTCAGTAACTGAATATGGCTTTACAGAAACAATAAATTATATTTTATATGATTAATATAATTTTTAAATATGATATTTATTATGTCAATTATTGTGCCTTTAGTCCCATCAATGGGAGCCTTTTTACACAAAAAAACTGCAAAAAAAAAAAACAAATAAAACAAAAAAAAATTTTTTTATATATTCTTCAATTGATTTAAATGATTTACAAAACTAAAAATTAACCAGACCTTTGTCTCCAAATATATTTGTTGACTTTATAATTATCATTTGCAACATTTTCAACAATTCTCATTTGAACATTTGAAATTACATTAAATATTAGATCAGCTCGTTGCTTTCAGACCAGCCAAATTTTCAAGGTGCACAGTAAACTTCGGATGTTTAGAAGTGCTGTGGTCAGTTTTTATGCCATCTAGTGGTTCAGAAGAAAAACTCGAGTTTTTTACCCTTAGTCTATAATATAAAGGCTGAAATCACCAAATGTGGCTGTCCATGACACTTTCTGCTGCACATTTTTCATGTGTAGGTCAAAGCAGTGTATTACGTTGTGTTGAGAGGAGCATTGAAGCCCTGATGGGAGTCTGAAAGAGCCTTAAGGCAGACCTAAGTTTATAAAGCAGCCGGTAAACACTGCCGTCCACCCAGTGGCGAAAGATCTGCAATACTGGGGAGCTTTCACCGCAAGCAAACATTCAGTCAGCTTTCATCTGCGGCCGTCTTTTTCTCTACTTCACAAACACCCACACATTTGTCATCCCGGCTTCATAAACAATTCCTATTTTTTCATTCTGCTCTCTAAAACGCCTCCATTCAAGGCATCATTTATAACCGTGTGCCTTTCAGGGTGATGGTTTAAATTTGAGCTTGTTTCTGTCTCGATTTGCTGCTTATCTTGCCTTTTTCCCCCTCAAACTCCTTTTTCACCATTTTCAGTCTGTGATCTCTAGGCTCTGCTACTAACTAGTTAACAGCTGAAGTTGGTTGACTCAGAGGAAACTGACCGGTTCTACCCCTCCCCAGAGAAATCACTCGTAGCTAGTTCTCTGTATTAGTGTGTATCTCCTGATTAATGGCTTCATGATGTGCGTTTCAGGGGACATCAGGACCAGACCCCACTACTGTGTTCGTGGACATGAGAGCTCTCCGACACGACAGGTGAGACATCTTCACTCAGAAATCAAAGTGGAGAACTATGCAAAATAATAATAATAATGATAATGAGTCCAGTGAGCTGTGATTGGAATACTTGTCAACAATATAGATTTTCCATTGGTCTGTGTTGCTGGTGATATTTGGAGAGTAGAGTGAATTATGTCTGATAAAATGTTGCAAGAAATGATATAATTTTTCATATAATAGCAAATTAGGCATACTTTTTTGTCTTTATGTTGTTGTGTTGCATAATGTAAAGCTGCCAGACATTTCTTAATAATGATAGTTTTGTTTGGTTTATGTGCATTAAGCAAATAAAGAAAATATTCAAATTAGACGAAGTACCTTTCATTTTAAAGTATTTAATTCACAGAATTTCCCAAAAATTGGAATTACCACATAATTATGAAGTATAAACAATTTAGTTGTAATTCCATTATTATATATTTACTTGTTGAATTCATTCATATTTCATATTCATATTTATTTTGTTGAATTAATTTTATACAACTAGCTTAATTGTCCAACAAACACACAAATACACAAATATAAAATATTAAATTATAAAATATAAAGTTAACTTTCCTTATTTTCCTGAAGTATTTAAAATATTAATGCTGAGAATATTTACTTCAAGTCAACAACATACTGTATCTTTTTAAACCCTAACCTTAATTAATGTTAATTGTGTAAAACTTTAAAGTAAAAGCTTTTTTTAATTTTTACTTTTCAAAAGTGTTTGTCGGTAGAATACAATAACCACAAATAAAGTTGTGATTGTAATAATATGGAATATAGAAAATCTATTACTTTATTTAATATCTTAAGTTAATTTATTAATTAAGTAGATATTAGATAAGGCCTGCTTTATAAAATCTTTTAATTAATTCTCACAATAACAATCAAATAAAATCTCAAAATAATACATTTTTTACAAGTTTTTCGAACATAAAAACTGGCGCATGCAAATTGTTCTGATTGCTGTATATCTCACATTTGTTTTGTACTGTATGCATATGCATTTTTCTCTTGCGTTATTTAAGTCTTGCTCACTCTGAAATCTAATTTGTTTACTCAGGAGTGTCGGAATTTGTTTTTGAAAATGTCATTAGTCGTGTCCACACGTGTGTTTATGAGCTGATAATTTGTCGGGAAAGCAACAGTGTGCTTGTTTTTCCTCAGAGTGCGTCTGGTCGAGCGAGGCTCCCCACACAGTCTCCCGCTCATGGAGTCTGGAAAGGTACCTGCAAGTTTTAGCAGTTTTAGTTCGGCTCCATCTGCCTGTGTGTTTTACTGAATCTCAGTTTCATCCTCTACCAGATTTTACCCGGAGTTCGAATCATCATCGCCAATCCTGAAACCAAGGGCCCGCTGGGAGACTCCCATCTAGGGGAGGTGAGTTCTTATTGCAGGATAAAGATCAAGGCGAAATCATTTTTATGACTTCATGTGTTCCTGGTCTGTTTTGTGTCTAGATCTGGGTTCACTGCGGCCATAACGGCAGCGGTTACTTCACGGTGTACGGCGATGAGGCCCTGCAGTCTGATCACTTCAACTCACACTTGAGCTTCGGAGATACGCAGACCGTATGGGCACGTACCGGCTACCTGGGCTTCCTCCGCAGGACCGAACTCACAGATGCAAGTGGAGGTGATTAAGCATGTTTAGTCCTGGTTATTTTATTTTTAACTGGTAGTCTGAGAAGGATACTAACATCTGCTGTGTTTCCAGAGCGGCATGACGCTCTGTATGTAGTGGGCGCTCTGGATGAAGCCATGGAGCTGAGAGGAATGAGGTATCACCCCATCGACATAGAGACCTCTGTGATACGCACCCACAAGAGCATCATGGAATGGTAAGACCTTCTCGCTTCCAATCCAAGTACCTTTTTTTATTTTATTCTTTCAGGGATGTACTTATATTCAGATTTGGCCATTTATTTCTGTAGAGATTCAAATCTATACAGTTTATACTACTATGTATAAAATAAAAATAAAAAACTTAACACTCAATAAATGAAAAAAAAAAAAAAAAAAACTAAAATTTGTCAAAATGATTACTTATTTGAAAATTATTATATTATTTATTTTGATACTAAAATGTATAGTGTCTATACTATTTCATCTAAAAAATAATAATAATAATTATAATTATTAAAATGTTTATTTGTGATTATTATAATGTATACTCATACTATTTTATCTAAATAAAACAAATTAAATCTGTCAAACTGATTGTTTTGATAATAAAATATATATTATCTATACTTTTTTCTCTAAATAAATTGTCTTTTTTTTTTAAATAAAAACAGTTTAATTTATTTTGATATTAAATTGTATACTAATTATACTATTTTGTCTAAATGAAAAAAATGTTTTAACTAAATTCAAATTCCTTTTGATTATTCAAATGTGCACTCTTTATATTTTTTGTCCATATAAATGAAAATAAAACACTTAAAACTACAATCAAATTAATTTATGGAAGTGAAATTAATTGATGTACTTTTTTGATATTAAAATGTATACTATCTATACTTTTATGTCTAAATAAATTAATCATTTTGTGCCATCATACTGTTACGATTTACAGTATTAAAAATGTATATTGTTTTTTTAGATTGTTAAAGATTAAGACATTTAAATGTATTATATTTTTTTTTATAAAATTTAATACACAAAACTTCTTATTAGTTGCAACCATGAAGAATTACAAGACTTTTTATCAGTGAAATCTTAATCAGCAGTTGTATTTTAAACATCACTTATGTTCTGTTTGGTTAAGATATATTTTGTCATCTCAGATGATCAGTCGTCATTGAAGATAAATGACTTCCTGTCACTTTGTGGCTACTAATAACTGTCAGTGTGAATGGCCATTCAGACAGGACTTGTTTTAAATGAACTGATCTGTTTGTTTCAGTGCGGTGTTTCCATGGACCAACCTGCTGGTGGTGGTCGTGGAGCTGGAAGGCTCAGAACAGGAAGCTCTGGACCTGGTTCCTTTGGTGACCAACGCGGTGCTGGAGGAGCACTACCTGATCGTAGGCGTGGTGGTGGTGGTGGACATTGGCGTCATTCCCATCAACTCTCGCGGAGAGAAACAGAGGATGCACCTGCGAGACGGCTTTCTAGCCGATCAGCTGGACCCCATTTATGTGGCATATAACATGTAGCATGAGTGTTCGCGTGTATGTTTGCGTGCGTGTGTTTTGCCGACTGCACATTACCGCTTGGGCGATCTTCCACAAATGGACACTTACTTGGAAAAACTTTGAGAAGTGATAACCAAGCCAAACGGCAAAACAGATTGGCAGAAGGATTCGGTCTCCTGAAGGGAAGAGGAATCGCCTCTGCTTCTGCTTGTGCGCCCGTGCGTCGCTTTGTTTTCACGTGAGGTGTTGCGACATCATTCATTTTTATTCCGCCCTATATGAACGAAGGGTATTTTTAAATGTGGCGAAATGTGCGTTTTAGGTTTCCCGATGATTTGGAGTAACTTGTTGAAAGTAGACGTGATATCACGCCATTTCTGTCCATTAATAAAAATAAAAAAAAAGGTACAACGGCAACTTATTACATTTGTATGTACGTTGCAGCCGTTCTTCAGCAACTTGCCAGTTTAGTTTTTCAACCTTTGTAAATGTTCTCGAACAGCAGGAAGCAAAAACGAAGAAAAAACATCCCTTGCTTTTTCAATTCCTCCATGTTTAATATCATTGTACAAAGCTGAAGGTTGAACACAAAGTCGGTTGATATTGTGTAATTATGTACAGATAATAGTTCTTATTTATTTTGCTCTTTTTAGAATCGGTGAGCGAAGACATTTGGAAATGTTTTCCTCATTAAATAATATTGCTGATATAAAACATTGTATCATCTTGAGTGAGTAGTATCACATCAAGTCTATGTAAAAATATAAATATACATACATACAATATATATAAAAAATAAATATATATATATATATATAAAATAAGATCTACAAATCACCAATGAAACATTTCTAATGCAGTACTTCCCACTTGCATGGTGTCTGTTGTAGAGAGAATCAACTGACCGAGCGAACGGTTAAAAATACGAACTCATAGGACTTTCAAGACGATGTCAAACATGCGGAACAAATGCTTCGGTTTTTCTAATTGAAACTAAATCGCTGCGCCCTTTTCCGAGAGAAAACGAACCCTAAAAATGTGCCTGGAATTTTGTTTACATTTTGCTTATGACTCAAATCTGCACCGCAATTTGTTACGTTGTTTTTATTTGCTCGTATTAAATTTTTAACTTGTTTTGTATCTTTTTTCTGTGTGATTGCATCATTATTTATTGACAGGCTTTTACACAAGTGCGTTTTTGTTTAGCGCTTAAACATCACAGATACCATTCGTGAGCGTTTGAATTCTAATTCAACGGACTAACACCGATTTTGGTATTTTCATAAAACAACATTTTACGTTAATGGCTCACAGTTTACTTTCAACCCCGATCAGCTCACGTGAAATGGATTAAGCTTTTGTTTTTAATCGGTTTATGTGGGAAATACATGCTAAATAAATGCCGGCATATTGTTGGCACATGCAATATGGGCAAAGCATGAAACATGACCGACTGGCTATAATAATGCAAACAATAGCGAAGAGAGAAAAAGAAGCGTGCCACCATTCTTCATTGTACCAGCTGCATTAGAAGGGATGCGTTTTCTGAACGCCTTTTCATAGCGCTGGCAATCCGTTAAATCACCATAACAAAACGGAGTATTCAGGATTTTATTCTTTTCTTTTCCACATCCTGCCTCGGCGATTGATAATACGGCATGCGTCACAGACAAAATCGTGGAGATCTACTGCAGTCAGATATCAGCACCCTCTGGCCTCATTGAGGTCTTGGTTTATTTATCGCAACCTTTTATTTTACTTTGGAATCGGTGTCATAGACATCAATACTGTGTATGGGAACTGAGTTTACACTTATTCAGAGAGTGACGATGCAATGTTCTTTTTTTTTTTTGTCTGTTTGTTTTTAAAAAATGAAGAAAAGAAGTCTTAACCTGTTTGGAAGCTTTAGTGTTGCCATTCCCATACAAGCGGAAATGTTTCCCCATTCTGAAAAGAAAAAAAATGTGCACATAACTTTCAACCTGTGAAGTTATTTCCCTTTTTTGTTGGAAATCTGGACTTACGTGAGAGAGTCTGCATGGTGTATGTAAATATTGTTGGTTAGAGAAAAAAAGACAAAAAACTCAATTTATTTTGTATGGTGCAGGTGTGTTTGAAATTCTGTTTTGTACACATGATTAAAAGTATTAAATTACACTTTTATAGAAGCCTGCTTTGGCCTACGTTCACAAAATATGGTGCAATAAAGTGCTTTGATTGGTAAATTTGTCTTTTTAAATTTGCGAGACAAAAAAAAAACTTTGCAAAACTACCACCGGTTGATATGTTTTATTTATACATAGTACTGTTACATAATGTAATGCAAGAAAGGGGAGAACGTTTACACCACATTTTAATCTGTATGCACATGAAAGACAGGTGTTTGTATAGCAGACTTCTCGCTGGGTGTCGAAATTCTCAGTAGTCATTACTCTGTCCGCATAAATATAAGTTAAAAAATACATTTTAAAAAGTGGTGACAAATTACCCTAGAAAACCAAAAAGGAGACATACTGCATCACCGATGACACACAAGAACGTAGATTAACGCAGAGCCCAAAATAAGGTACACACAACCTGGTTTCATGCACACTGGAATGGAACATATTACCGTTATATCACAAATATTTTTTTTTCCTTTACAGATTGACTTTATCAAATACATAGTTAATGTGTTCATGAAATGTACATATGCTAACGTGCAAACGTCATCAGTCATGGCTAGCGGCAAACAGTTATTTACATGTAGTGCAACAGTGAGGTTGGGAAGGGACGGAGGGAAAGGGGAAGGACAGAAACCTGGATGTATCAGATGTGATTTAAGACGCATCCAAAACTTCAGAGAGAAACAGAATACAAGTTCACGCAGATATGGATCTGTGCAAAAACATTAGAGAAGAACCTCATGTTCCCCTACATCCTTCAGCTGATTGGTTCTCCCGGTTGACATAGACGAATCTCAAAAACTCTCTAAAGATAGATCTGACCTCATTTGTACTTAAAAATTTGTTATTGCAATAATTAAAGGAACAATAATTCACCTAAAAATTCTAATTTTGTCATTTACTCAGCCTCATGTGATTGTTCTGGTGAAAAAACACAAAAGGAGACGTTTAGCCGAGTGTCCAAGGTGCTCTTTTAAGAGCATTTATGAAAGCCATACAGGTTTTAACCATTTGAGGGTGAGTAAATGATTGTAGAATTTAAATTTTTATGTAAACTATCCTTTTAACTTTTCTCTTAGATCAAAAAGTGCCACGAAAGGTCATTTTTAATGACAGAACACTATAGCGATCATTTATGATTGTTTAATTTACACTGATCTCTGCACAATCTTAATTCTGATTAAATGTTGCTATAAAACAGGATCTTGACAAATTTCGTTCTGTCTGGGAGCACTGGTAACGAATTTGCCCACACTTAAAAATCTCACTAAAGATCCCATTGGTAAAGATTTAGTATACATAAGCTACAGAAATGGACCCAAAAATTAGAACAAAATTTAGTTTTTTTTTTTGTTAAAAATGAAAAGGCCTATTTTAAAGTGTAACCATGAAATGTGCATATTCATTAATGGAAGATTGTATCATTTAGACAGACATGACCTGCCATCTTTAAACCCTGTTCCCAAGAAAGTGACACATCACAACCACTGATAAAAACCAACCGTCGAGTTTAAAAGCACCAACTTCACTCAATGCAGGAGGCTGACATGATTCGCTTGTATAAAAAAGTCAAATATCTACATAGCTTCAGATTAAAGTTGTGTTTAAAAAGATTACTAGTACTTCACATTTCAGCTAGTCTGTATGCAAGCAAAGCTGATTTCCGTCATACAACAAATAAAAGGGTAAAAACAGAAAGGAATACGCAATGAGATACAGTTCCAATCCAAACATAAAACCAACTCCACGAGGATCGTGAAGTCCCACGCTGGCTGCCCTGTTAGCGTTCACCGCAACTCAGCAAATTGTTTTGGTAAAAGTGTTCTAAGAGCTGGGGTTTAAAATGCTGGCAAAAAAAAAAAAAAAAAATCTAGAATCCACGGGCAGGGGTGGGTGGAGTTGAGAAGAGGGGCGTGGCCAGCTGCAGCTCATCTCTTCCGGCGGCAGGTGCGTTTGTGATCGGCGTGCCAGTGCTCCTGCTGGCATTTGATGGAGCAGTACGACGTGTTCCAGCAGCAGTGGTACATCGCCTCTTCTTCACAGTTATAGCACTGAAAGACAGAATAAAGAGAACAATGACACACTAAAAGACTTGCACACAAGAGTTTTGTTCAGTAAAATATACTCATGGATCATCATTCTTTTTGGTGCATTTCCTATTGAAAAATAAATTAAAAAAATATGGTCTGCTTATCTGTTGAAGGGAAGATTTTCTTTCTAGACAGCAACTGATTGGACAGAAGTCTGTGAAGTGCTGAATGAGTCATTATGAGTCAGTTATCTTTTCCCAGTAGAAAGAGTTTGTCTGCTAAAAATGAGTTTTTGTCAATGTTTAGGAGCACACTAGATTAACCTCAAAGCTAACATATGTGGACTAAGAGCCACAAAACTCTTATTTTGAGAGGTTATGTTTAGAACTGGGGGTGGGCAATGACCTAAATCTTGTCATTTCATAATAGATAGGCTACAGATAAAGTTATATGATACTAATACCAGACTAATGTTAAAAAAAAAAAAAAAAAAAAAAAAATCAATTAGACACAAAACCTTTTTATTTTTTTCATTGTGAATCAAATATATTGATCATTAATTAAAGCTAAAAAGAAAATCAAAACCAGTCAAATTTTGCATGCATTTCACAGTTCAGACTCAACACACAGCTAAAGAGAAAGTCGCACGCTTTGACAGGCGGCAAAACACGCACAAAGAACGCTTCCTGTCCGTGTGCAAGTGATGAATGCAGTTCTTTATCGGAACAGAATGCGCTTTTATCAACTAATTTTAATATCAAAGTCCTCCCGCTCTTTATTTTCTCATTCATCCGCGTTTGATGAATACAGTGATATAAACATTAGAGCGATATCACGACTATATCACGTTCTACTGGACAAAATCGTGGTTACCTAGACAAAGGGTATTGTGTCAGAGCCATACGGAGAGCAGCACAAAAAATAAAACATGGTGGTGATAAGTTTCTCATTAATGTGTCATTAATCAGGTTTGAGTTCATCTACAGAGGTATAATACAACCCTAGAGCACATTATTGACTCAGACAAAAATTGTTCTTCATTTCCTAATTCTGCCCTCAGAGCTGCAATATTTCCCAGAAGACAATTTGGAGTTCAGGTGAGTAATATGTTGGAGAACCATTTCTCATCTCCTAGCAACACATAGAAGCTATAAATAGATTGTAAATACAACAACATGGTGGGTAAATTAGGGCTTCGGGGGGAAAAAAAAAATCTAAGAAAAAAAAAATAATGCTCAAATACTGATGAAGCTGCCAGGAGGAGATGCTCTTAAACAGATCATTTACTGAATATTCAATAATATTGAATCTGATCAGTAATGAATGTTACAGCATTACTACATTTAACATCTTTTTATTCATTAACAAATTGAGAAATTCTTTGAAATTTAAAAATGTACTTGAATAGATTACATTAAATTAATAAGAGAGCAGTTTGCATTTATGAAACCTACATGTTAACTTCTTAATGAATCAACATCTGGAATGTTATTCTGGAATGTATATAAAAATATGATACATTTTCCATGCTGCAATGTTTCATCAGTAAGGGTGCATATATTAATGTTTATTGACAAAGTTCAGTTCCAAAAGCATTTACAAGATACAAGGAAATGTAAAACATATTTTACAAAAGTGTCCTAGATCATAAAAAAAAAATCTGAATAAAATTATGTGTAAAGTTGATTCCCAGGTATGGTTGTCTCTTCCTTGTCAATATGAACCTGAATGCAATATAATTCCACTGTCCAGTGGTTCTAGCAATTTGTATCTACACATAAGATTTTCTGAACGTTCACTCACCCACTGCTTCTTCTTGGTCTGGGAAAGAAGTTGTTTATGCTGCGCTACCATCTTCTTCATCTCCTCCATGAGCTCCTCTTTGCACTTCTCCTTCACCTGTTTGCACTTTCTTTCCATCTCAGCCTGCGTGTTGGACACTGCTTTGTTCACCGCCTGCCTCTTCTCTTCCTCCATCTCCGCTCGCAACTGTAAGGACGACCACAGTGCTGAGTTTGCTGCAATTTCCCCCTTTTTCCACCAACAAGGGTGGCTTTCTTGAAGGAAAAGGGGTATCTTTGAGCCAGATGTCAGTCCAAAATGAAAGAACGTTCCTCACCTTGTCCAGAGCCTCTTTCAGGACGCGTTCGGTTTCCCGCTTGTTCTCCGCTTTCATCATTTCTTTAACGTCGCTGAAGATCTTGGTGTATTTGTCATGGCACATGTTCTGGCAGCTGACCTCAGTGACCGTCTGAGTGCCTCGGTGTACCATGCGAGGAGCTGGCGAGGAAGAGGAGGAGGGCGAGCCAGACTTTTTGGTCTGGGTGGAGACGGACATACGCTCGGGTTGATGTGGAACAGCTGTTGGGATCTCTTGACTTGAGCTGACGGCTTCCATCTCAGGCTCTGGTTCCTGATATATAACAACAGGAGATAGTAAAGGTGACGTGAACTCTATACATCACATCTCATTCAATAAACACATTGCATTACAAACCTCTTCTTTGGGTTCGGCGACTTGGGAACGCCGGCTCTTTTTAGCTTTGGGCTCTTGGTTGCCTTTTGACTGTTGGTAACATAAGACAACCAAAAATATTAAATAAAGCAAATCCAATCTGGCTTTTTTCAAAATGAAATGCACCAAAGTGCTCACCTGCTCGTTGGATGTGGAGGAGATACTCGACTCCGCCTCTTCCTGTCTCTCTTCCTGTCTTTCGTGTCTGTCCGACCTGTCATGCTTCTCTTCCAGCTTCCCCTTCCAGGTCCGGCCCTCCCTCAGGAACCGCTGGTGGAGCTCCAGCTCATCACACGCCTTCTTCCAGCCCAGGCTGCGCTTCACCTGCAGCTGCTGCACGTTGACTGTGATCTCCTGGATGTTGTCAGAAGGAATCCACGCCCTGCAGCAAAACAGACACGAGCCTGCTGGTTTCACAAGCTAGTTTGCCCACATATGGATCTACAATTAGGTGAGTCAAATCTAGCTTTCAGTAGGGCTGGGTGATACAAAAAACAATTTTTAGACTTTTGACATTAATACACATATTATTATTTACATACATACATACACACACACATACACTGCCGTTCAAAAGTTTGGGATCAGCAAGATTTGTAATGTTTTTTAATGGGGTGTCTTATACTCATCAAGGCTGTATTTATTTAATCAAAAATACAGGAAAAAAACCCGTAATACTGTGAAATATTATTGCAATTTCTAATACTGAAATAAAATTTAAATATACTATGCAGCGTTGAATTTGATCCTTCAGAAATCATTCTAATATGCTGATTTATAATCAGTATTGAAACAGTTGTGCAACCAAATATTAAACAGTTGATCTGCTTAACATTTTCTCTATAGATCTGTGGTACTTTTTTCTTTATTCTTTGATAAATAAAAAGTTTAAAAGAACAGCATTTAATCAGTCAGCATATTAGAAAATGTAGATTTCTGAAGGATCATGTGACACTGAAGACTAATGAGTAATGATGCTGAAAATTCAGCTTTGCTTCACAGGAATAAATTATATATTAAAAGTATATTAAAATTATTTTAAATTGCAATAATATTCCACAATTTTTTTTATCTCTGTATGTGTGATCAAATAAATGCAGCCTTGATGAGCATACGAAACTTCTTTACAATTTTTTTAAATGGCACTGGCACTGAATAATATATATATATATATGTATAAAACACATTAAAACTCAACATAAACATTAAATTAATTTAATGCATTAATTTAATTTCATAACCAAATTGCATGAAACATCAAAATAAAATTTTTGTTCTAAAATAGTTTTTTCCTCATTGTACTATGAACAAAACGAATGACACTTTATTTACAGTATATTAACCAAATTAATACTAAAATGTACCTATACTTCACTAAAACATTTTATATATGAAACACCATATGGACAATTCTGTGAACATTTCTGAGTGATGAAACAAATACGTCAATGAAACGGCAGTTTGAAACGTTTCACTTGCCAGTGCTATTAAAACATTTTAATGAGACATTAAAATCATCAATATTCACACTGTTGAATAATTTTATAGCAAGATCATTGCAAACATGTTGTGAATATTTGATACATCACCCGGCTGTAGTTCTGAGTAAATAATCTTGTTTAATTTAGGATGAAGCTACTGGAGTCTTATGTTTGTTCTTTTAAATCCAGTATAGTTCATGTTTCTAATGTAACCCGAGGCTCACCTTTGGTGCTGGTGACCAAAGAACCGAACATCCACCTGACTGCCCTCCCTCTGCATCACCTTTGCAGGCCAATAACCAAAGCCCTTCATCCGGGCCCACACCAGCTCGTGAGTCGGACTCTGATCGCAGACAAACATCCTTAAGTACATTCACAAATCACATGTAAATCTGCAGGAATGAGAGTGTGTACGTCTGTGCTTACACATGGGTAACAGAACCAGTTGTCGGGTCGTGCGTTCGAGAGATAGAAGCAGTGTCTGCACAGCATTAACTCGTTCAGCTGGAACAAATAAATAATTGCGCAAATACATTGTTCAAAAAGTGCACAAAATCTTTTACCCATTAACATATGAATTTGTTTTTTTGTTTTTTAAGTGCCTTAAACAAGCTTAAAATTACAACTGTTTGCTCGGTCTGACCTCGTGGCATGTGTCGTTGTAGAGGAGTCTTGCAATTTCGGTCTGATCGCTGTTGACTGTTGACAGAGAATGTGGAATTGGTCGAGCTGACACTTGAGTGAAGTGCACACTAGCTGTTTCATAAATCACACTCATGACTGTGGTTCATACGTCTCACCTCCGTGCAGAATGGCTGTGTTGTGAACAATAAGCTGAGCGTCAGCCCTGAACTCCTCAAAGCTCTTGTACTTCCCCTCTGAGATGTTCTGTAGGGGAACAGAAGATACATGAGGACATGCTGAGGCTGATAGTGCACATGATCGTTGAATTGTTTCTCCTAGTGTTTGGTCTGTGTACCTCTTGTATGTTATCCACATCCAGAAGCGTGTGGATCAGTCTTCTGTACATGGGTTGCTTTGACTCCTTGCCTCTCTTGTGCAGGTCCACAGCCTGAAAGACGATCAGATGGAAGAAATCTGCTTCACATTTCAACAGAAAACGCATGTGGGGGAAAGACTTAATTTCTACATGATTTAGTGTGGAAAAAGTGAGAAGTGAAAGTGTGAAACCCACCCTTTCCTTCATGCGTCCAAGAATGAACTTTAGGTATGTTGTCATTTCCTGTTTGTTCAAATTCTTCCTTTTACTGCCCTGTTAGTAATCACCACCACAAGAAACAAATGACTCAATCACATCATAATCTGATGTAACATTCTTAAAATGCATTTGTGGGTTTAACCACCCCCCCCCCCCAAAAAAAAAACATGCGATGAAAATAACAATGTGAAATTTTATTAAATATATTTATTCGTGTGATGGCAAAGCTGAATTTTCAGCCGTCTTAAATTTCATCCAATCTTCATCCTTAAGAAATCATTCTAACATGCTGACACATTCTAGTTTTATCAATAATTAAAAAATTTTTGTTTATAATAATCATATTTTTCTCTCCAAATAAAAAATATCTTAAACTATAAGCTGTTGCCAAACATAACAACAATTTGGCAAATTAATGTAGAGTGTTTCAGCCAAAGTTGCTTTGAACATCTAATTCGGTCAGAATTTTCAATCTGAACTGAGCAGGGTTTCTAATGGTCTCTCTATACCCACCCTGCAGATGCCGCACTGCCAGTGGGAGGTTGTGTCACGTGGCCGGTGGTCTTCAGACACACAGCGGAGGTGGTAGACACGGAAACAGCCGTCACACTCCAGCACGTCTCCAGGAAGGTGACACTCAAAACAGTACCAGTCATGACTTTCTGCTTCCCAGTCCTGAAACACACACAGTATAGTAATGCACATCCCCGCCCACCTGGGCCACCACCAAGCTCCTGGGAACAAGACCACCGATCAAGGAACGATTAATCTTTTCATGACCTGCAAACAAGATCCTGACGAAATGGATTTAAGATCAGCCCTCTTACTCTGAAATGTTTTTATAATTTGTGACCGGAGCCCCAAGAGACTATTAATATATAGCACAAGTAAGAGCACACCAACATGCAAAATGTCAATTTGCTTTTATTATATTTCTAAATATATTCTTTCCAGTTTATGAAAATATTTTGTGTGTGTGTGTGTTATAATTAGAATTATTTTAATCAACATTTGAAGAGAAAACGGAGTATGAGGGCTGCTCTTCTATAATTAGCAGTTTTTCCAAAGCACCAAGCACCAAAAATATAAAACCCACTCATTAGTTATAATAATGAAACAAACGTTAATTAAAAGATCATAGGTGTATAATATGTTTGATATTAAGAATGTTACATTTTTGCATTATGGTTCAATTTACATGACCATTTTTATGACTCAGATGTTCTCAAATGAAATGCTTATTAACAACACTGGAAGTAGTTAAAACCTGGATACGGTCTGTTTAACACTTTCAGATACTACGAAAGCAAAGAAAATGCCACCGTATATATTTTAATCAAATGGCCATTTAAATCAAACCTTAAACATTACTAAATGTTCTTTGAAAGAAATGGTGAGCAATCACATTCTCACATGCCACGATCACATTCACCGTATGTTAATGCTATCCTCTAAAAATATCATCAATCTACTGCACACACCGGAGATATTCCACCATATTCTCTTTTCTGGATAAAGTACAAAGTTTTACTTCAGAAAGTGATGCTACTGCCTGCAAATCGTTTTTAAAAATGGGTCTAAACCAGTGTAAGAAGTTAACAGGGGCTTGAAGCAAAACTGCTAATACAGTGACACAATTCACTTTAAATATCCAATATTTTTCTTAATAATTCACAAATATAAGATTCCTAATTATTCAGATCAAGAATTTCTGATAAATTGAATACCTTATGCATATACAGAACATGCCCTTATAAATATAAAAATGCAGAAATCAGCTCTGAATGTGCAAATATGGTCCTTGAATAGATAAGTTAACTGCTGACACTGGTCTTAGCCCTAGTAAACAGTTTGTTAACTTGGCAAACACAGGTCTAACTGGTTCTGACATTGAACTGGTCTTGACATTGACATACAAATCTGGCAAAAATTCAAATCTTGATTTGAAAACATGTAAGATTAATATGTGTGAAGCTTACGCACATCTTGGAAAAGAGCTTCAGAAGGCAGAGAGGGCTAAAGAAGAGAGAAATCACTAATAATGAGCATTCAGTGAAAAAACAAGGCACACAAAACCTCACACAGCACAGCACTGAAGTAAAACGAAGCTTGTTGATGCCAGCATAGCCGCAGATCCCAGTATAAATAGTGGGTATTATCATCATATTTTGATTGACAGTTAAATATTTGCATTACATGCATTATTGATTTAAATTTCATGGAAAATTTGAAGTCTAAGGCTACACAGAAGCTCCTTTAATTCAGCTGCTGTCCCATGCACAGGTTACACACACTATTAACTAAAGGGCAGATTATGTTGTTAATTAAAGAAATTACAGCAACTGGACGTGAACATACCTTGCTTCCCTCTGACATCTGCTCCTGCGATTGCAAGTGATCCAAAAAACATTGTTTAAAATCCTAATCTAAGAGCTGGGGGTGGCTGAAACTAACCACAGGCGCTCCGTGTTAGGGACTCGCGGGTGGGTGTTTGGTGTGACAAATACACACAACAACATAAACATTCACCTATACTGCTAATACTCATATTCATAAATATGCTTTTACATACACTAGTGTTCAAAACTTTGGGGTCAATTAGATTTCTTAATTGTTTTTAAAAGAAGAAGTCACCAAGGCTGCATTTATGTGATCATAAATGCAGTAATATTGTGAAATATTATTACACTTTAAAATAACCTTTTACGCGAATTTATTTTAAAATGTAATTAATTCCTGTGATGGCAGCCATTGAACGAATAGAAAGTTCAAAACAACAATATGTCTTTGAAATAAGGAAAATGAAACAATGTAAAAGACTTTACTTGATTAAATTTATTAAAAATAATTTCTTTTATACTGACTCCACATTTTTGAATAGGAGTGTATGTAAAAAGGTCTTTCATACAAATAAGCAAATATTTGTGATTTTCTTTGTGAATGAAGGCCACACATATAGCTGAAGAAACCTGGGACAGATGTGGATATTCCCATCTATAAGCCATACCCCAAAAACAAACAGTGCTTCCTTCAAACATGCTCTCTCACACAGCAGAGGAATGTCTCTATGTGCTGGTGAAGGCACAGAAACATCAGCATCTACCATCACTAGTGCATACGGAGGAAGTTTACAGCTGAAATCTCACTGCTGAGCGTCAAAGTCATGAACTTTATCGACTTATTTTTTGTTTGGTCCATGTAAGCTGAGGAACCAATCAAATGTCTTACTGATGGTCTTAAGAAGTGCATGGCTGTGTTGGAGCCAGCAGCATATCTACATGTATATCACTAAATTGTATTAAAACAAAGCCTAGTAAAACCAAACCATTTTTACCTATAAAACATTTATATAAAAATAATTAATATAAAAAAAAGACATGCTCAAAATTATACACTCACCATCTCATATCTCACCACCCATCTCGTCTCCCGGAAGCCAGTATCCCTCCTGTTCGATCCCGGCCTTGGAGCCTTTGCAGCCCACTGTGAGCGTCTCCACCACCAGACCATCTTTGACAGCCAAAACTAGCTGCCTGGCCGTGTCTTTAGGGTGCATGCCATACACACGACTTAAATATCTGCACCAAAACATGCAAGGCCTTCTCTTAGACATGGATTTAAATGCATACATTGCAAATATTAGTAAAGGGAGAATTAAAGCAGTTACTTTGAGATTCTGTCCATGTTTGCGATTTGTTTCTGATTGCGGATGACTTCGATGGCCGACCAGACATACTGAACCACTTTGGGGTCCGCTTGCCTCTTTTTCACCACCCTCGACATTGTGGCCAGTTCCAATCTAGAATAATTAAACCAGAACAAGGCCTTGAACAAAAACACATGCTTCCCACAATAAGCAAAGCACAGTCTGAAGAGCTTAGGTGCTTGCATATAAAACAGCAAAATGCAAATATTTGTTAGTTTTGTCAGAGACAGCGTCAAATTACACACCATTTCTCTAAAGAGTGCCTCTCCTTGTGTATCTTTGTCATTGTGGACAAACACTAGATCTACTTGGAAAAAGGCACCAAAGTATTACATTACTTCATTAAGTCTTTATTTAAATGGACTCTAAACTCTCTGTTCTGTTTATAAAGAGCTCCAGCAACTATAACCACATGTAAACCTAGGGCGGAAATTCTTTCATATAAAAAAAAAAAACCCACTAACCAGGTTAAACATTAAGCTCTCTTATAAAACTCTTCAGAACTGTTTGTTGATGTCAAAAGATATTGAAGACAACAAGTTCCTCTCACTATCATTAAAGAATAGCAGATATTTACAGAGTCAAAATGACACGTAAAGCAAATCCAGTTCTATAATAAATTCAGTCTGCAGACTGTCTGCGGTATTTTAGGTCTCTATGTGGCATGAAGAACAGATAAAAATGACTGTCACATACAAACAGTAAGTTATAGCTTCTACAATCAACGGCCAGATGTTTTTTATTTTTTTTTAACAAAGGATAAAAAGCTGAAACTCATTTTGTAGGCTGCAATTTATCAATGAAAGTGCATTCAAATGAGTTTCCAAGAATATGAACAAGACACTCATTAATTAAATTACATAAATAATAGTTTTCAAGGTAAAAGATATTACTCTAACCACCTATTTTTACGTTATGTAAATAAAGCCTTAGCTGGCAAATGTTTTCATTTCAATAAACATAACTCAATATGTGGAAAGAACACAAGTAAAATTATATATAATGATGTAACATTATAGTATTATTCATGCAGAGATAATAGGGAAACTATTTTAAGTCATTTGCATTTTACAGCAAATTTAATACAGCACTTTTTTATGTTTAACAGTTTTTGTTTTAGTCATACTGAGTCCTATTGGCCTGGATGCATTAAGTTTGAATATTAAATAGTGTTTGTTTACAACAAACCTGTCTGTTATTACACTTCTAAAGCACCTTGACAGAAAGCGATATGCAGTAAAACTGTTATTATAATTAGTGGCAACTTGGTCAATTGCATGGCTGCTCACGTGACATTAACATGGCAGCACGCATGAAGTGGCGACCCACTCCATGTAGAATAAAACAGCTTTTCTGGAAGCCTTGACATATCTAGAATATTCACCGCATGTGTATTTACATCATTTAAATACTATTAATTTATGTATCCAGTTTTTAGTTAGCATAATAATTCACTGAGTGCGGTTTTTAATGTCACCAGTGAGACCTGTTTGCTTTATTGCGCAATACATGCGCAGAAAGGATGGGAACCGATCGCTTCCTGATCGAATGTTACAACAGCAACGTTACAAGTTTTTGTGACAATCGTAACTTTTGTTCACACTGTTACAGTGTACAAAATGTTGCCAGTGATTTTAAAAACCCTCGCAGATGGCTACAGAACCCACAACAGCTCGTGTGATCCACAACCCGAGTGCTGGAATGCACAGCGTAAAAGCATTTAAAAGCCGATTATGTTAACGAAGCGAACAAAATAACGCAATTTCAAAGCCACGATGACTTTGACAGCTGTCGGTCTTATCACTGATCAATAAACCCAGCGCAGGTCCCGCTTTTCGGTCACAGTGCCTGAAAGAAACAACAAACGGGTGTCTAGGAGTCGCAAAACTATAAACACGAGTACATCGTAAACGCGCGAGCTGTTTTTGACACGCGCTAAATGTAATCACACTGTAAAGAATCACAATTAATAACCCAATCAAATTGCAAATGGAGGGAAAAACCTTCATCGGTGCCTAGACATTCTTGTTGGTTGGTGAGCTACATGGACGCCATGTTGATATCCCTCCCTCGCTTCTAGACAAAACCAACCAGTTGGGAGTGGATTTTTTGTTCCTCTTTGCTGCGAATGTCATGAAATCAAAACGGTTTATGCGCTAACTCACCGCTGTACGACAGCTGATCCAACGCCTCGCCGTTCAGTCTCACTTTAGGATGTAACGCAGCGCTGGTTACATTTGTGTTTCCGGAGTTAAATGTCAGAATTGTGGTTGGTTGGAGGAGCCCGGCCACAGTTGAGAGCTCGGAGGGGTTAAACACACACATACAGGCTTTGGGAGAACTCTAGTGGCAGGACGCAGGCGTTGCTGGCTTTTAGTTTGCACGTCTCACCTAGAAGCTCTTTTTTCCAAGCATTACTACGCTATGGTATACCTCTCTCTCTCTCTCTCTCTCTCTCTCTCGCTCTCTTGGTGTGTGTGTATTCACAAATGTAAAATTCCAAGTAAAACTTCACTTATCCTCTCTTTAATAGATTGTAATGATTCATATGACCTCTTTGTTAGATATGATGAGCATATCATTTCAGAAATGCATTTGTAATTCTTCAGCCTTATGTTTTGGGACTTTGCAGGAACAAGCGATCAAATATTATATGAACGGTTTAATTTTCAATTTGGTTTTTATGAGGTTTGCAACCCTGTTACTAAAATTTAAAACATGACTGGATCATGGTTACTGAAACTTAATCTAAAAACTTTACAAATGTAAACATATTTTATTTCATCTAGTCGCCAAGGCAACATTTTTCATTTTTGTTTAGTTTAACAATGCACTTAAATAAATAAATGCATTAATTAATTAATATTAATAAATAGAATTGAACAAAAACTATATAGACATTTTATAAAAATGACAACTAAAATAAGTGAAAACAGAAAATGTATATAAAAAAATCTAATTCAAAATATGAACAAAACTCAAAATTCAAAAGAGACATAAAAGCAAAATATAATGTTCCAAGTAACAGCATTGCAGATTTAGACTGCAATAAGTAGGCTTGGGACCAAATATTGCTTTGTCATAGCTGATTAACATAGGCCTATATTGCCTATAAAATAAAGAAAACATGTTTTGCATTATATATATATATATATATATATATATATATATATATATATATATATATATATATATATATATATATATATATATATATATATATATATATATATATATATATATATATATATATATATATATATATATATATATATATATATATATATATATATATATATATATATATATGTATATATATATATATATATATATATATATATATATATATATATATATATATATGTATTATATATATATATATATATATATATATATATTATATATATATATATATATATATATATATATATATATATATATATATATATATATATATATATATATGTATATATATATATATATATATTATCATTGATGAGCATGTGCAGTAGAAGCTATAATTTGTTTACAAATAAAAAAAAGTTCATAATTAAAATAGTTTTCATGGGGAAGGCACAGTGAATGTATTCATAACTGAGCCTTAATGGATTTATTTCCTCACTTTCTTATATATGTAATATTGTATGAGTAGTTATGGCCAATAATATGTAATGCTACTAAAAGTATCACTATAATTGCATTGTTATAACAAGTCACAAAAACATTATAAAACCTGTTATCTATTTGGATTGGAGTGGATGGTATAAACAGTTTTTTTCTAAAATAATTCCTGTTGAGTTTTTTAAGAAGCTCCAGCAGATGGTGCTAAATTAACAAGCATAGACTGACACCAACATGTCTGCAGCCTATGAACAAAGATAAATACATTGTACCTAACAAATACTATTTTTTTTTTATTATTTATTTATTTTTACCTTTTCCATGTTGGTTTAAAGTTTTTTGTGAAAGTACAACTCTGTTATTTTGAGGTTTTACTGACAATGTACACTTATAATTCATTGCCCAACACGAATTTAGCAATTTTGGTATTTACAAAGGTATATTATAACAGGAGGAAAGAGATCTTGGGCAGTGATTGCATAGTCTGAACTTAAGTGACCCATGTAAACGTCCCTCTGTGAGCTGAGTCAGAGATCTAAACTCATATTCAAAGGTAATTTCAAAGAAATGGAAAGTATTCAGGTTTTTTTGCCATTATGAGGCCTCAACTGCTGGAATCCCAAATATTCAGTTCTGTGTAAAGGTCTGGATGGCCAAATTTATTTGGAGCCACAGGTGCTTACATTTTCCCCCTCTTCAATACCACAACAAAATAAGGAAAAGTCTAAACACATCTCAACATTAGACAAAATGTTTGTCATTATTTCTGTTACTCTGGCAGAGTCTGCTTAATATGTCCTTTTTTAAAGAAAGAATTTGCCAGAGAATGAAAACACCAAGAAGACACTAAATAATTATCTTACATACATACCTACAGCCTTGTTTTATTGTTGACGTTTATGTAAATCTTAAAGGAATAGTTCACCTAAAAATGAAAATTGGCTGAAAATGTTCTCACCCTAAAGCCTTCCAAGATGTAGACATGTTTGTTTCTCCATTGAAACTGATTTGAAGAAATTTATCATTACATCACTTGAATCCAATGGATCCTCTACAGTGAATGGGTGCCATCATAATGAGAGTCCAAACAACTGATTAAAAACATTAATAATCAACACGACTCCAGTCCATCAATTAACATCTTGAAAAGCTGCATGTTTGTAAGAAAGAAATCCAACAAATAGAACAGTTTTGGACTATTTTCACTATTTCCACAATCTTAGAAACTTGATCTGTGCGTATTTTTCTCCTGATTCAGAAACAGTATTATAGACACAGTCTTATCTTTACAAGATATTAATTGATGGCCTGGAGCCATGCGGATAACTTGTGGATTATTGTAATGTTTTTATCAGCTGTTTGGACTCTCATTCTGACGGCACCCATTCACTCCAGAGGATCCAGTGGTGAGCCAGATGTAATGATACATTTCTTTAAATCAGTTCTGATGAATAAACAAACTCATCTACAACTTAGATAGCCTGAGGGTGAGTTTTCAGCAAAATGTCATTTTAGGGTGAACTATTTCTTTAAGTTTAATGCACAAGTTACCAGCAACCAGACATATTTATGTTTTAATATTAATAGTTCTGTAATATTGTAGCAGCAGTATTGAAAGCAAAAGCAAAAAAATTAGCAAAAGCTTTAGAACAGAATATTCATGAAAAAATAAAAATCCTTTTGTCCATCAACCTATGAAATATCCCAGAGTGAAACTAGCAGTGTAATATCAGATTTCAGATTCCTGTCTGAGCTGAATATCTTCATAATGGCATGGATCAGTCCACTATCTGTGGGAACTATCAGTGCAGGCCTTAATCTAGACTCAGTGCACTCTCTGCTCATTTTTCCTTCTCAAACTTTTTGGGAAATGCTCCACCATTGAATCTCCATAGAAGGAGATATCCTGTCTGGGTTTTATTATAATATACGCATCTGACGCAAGGTGCATTTTTTGGAAACGTAAAAGCATACGCCAGAATTAAAAGCCATAAATGATGATCAACTACATGTCAGTATTTTCCTTTGTGAAATGTTCCAGTGCAGATGGTCTGGATTTGAGAGAGTAATGTCTTCTGTTCATCTTCCCACATTGTCTGCGATCATCCAGCTTACAGCGAAATAAAACTTGCTACTCATATTTTATGAAAATGCATTCATTCAGACATTATAAAATCCTGTGTGGTTTGACAGACCTCAAAATACACTGATTAAATTGTTCTTATCTGTCTGGCTAAAGTCTGGTTTGCATTTGAATAAAATGCATTCTCAAACATCACATTTGGGTGGTTTCATCCAAAGCTCATTATATGGTAGGATGATTTATAATGTGTCACATTAGCCCTAGGATAACAAGAAGAGGTCACTGTCATGTCAAAGCCCAGACAGATATCTCCAGAATAACTACAAAGTCAGTAACGAGGAAATTCTCACACTATATTGCATGCATTTTTGAACATTATTCTCAAATACACTCTTAAAAATAAAGCCACTTTATTGCCAACTGTGGTTTCATGAAGAATCTTTAACAAGCCATTGACACCTTCCATTCCACAAATGGAAAAATGTTCTTTAGATTTTTTAAATGATCTTTACAGTAATGAAAAATTGAGACTTTGTGACAACTGTTCCTTTGGGGAACCAAACATGGTTCTTCTATGGTTCTTGTTTCTTTCATGGTTCTTTCTTCTCACTGTTAAAACCCCATTTGGAAACTTTATTTTTAATAGTGTATAACAGTCAGGAGGACATATCTTTTTCATATATTACCATGTTTCTGTTCAATACTCTCTTCCTCCCATCAGCTCAGACAGTGGAAACAGTCAAAGGGTGAATGGCTGCTCTCTGATTTACATATTTCCACATCTGTCTCCAAACTCCATCACATGATGATCATAGAGTCACATTACCTGACCAAGAACAAACACAATGCTTATGAATGAGGTGATTTCCTGGAACTGTGCTGAGAAAGTTGATTATTAAGCTGCTGTTTAGCTCAACTGACCCGTTACACACACTGACGCTATCTTGGGTGTCATTTGTTGGGCAGATCTTTCAAATATAAATTTGCTGTTTTGAATTAATCAGTTATATAAATGATTAATCATAAAATCCATCAGGTCCAAATGAATGGTTCATTAGTGTTCAATTCATTCACTGTTTTTGAAGTAATAAAACAAAAAATAGTGCAGTGTTTTTTAAGAAGTAACAGCTTCAGTCTTTGTACAATACCGCAAAATTCTACATTTAATTCAGTGTGTTACTAGCTGTTCTTTGTAATTATTTGCTAAAATAACTGAAATCATAATTTTTTTCAGTGTAGTTTAAAAAATGAAATAGTAAAACTAGAAAAGCACAAAAATGAATTAAAAATTAAATGCGTCTAGGAACTTTTTTACACTTTATAGAAAGGATTTGTACACCTTTTTTTTTGTGAATGTGGTCTATCACTCTTTCAAATTTAGCACATCTATGAACTACATACCTAGTGGTTTGGCATTTATAGATGACAGCAAACCCACAAGACTTCCTCTTTAAGAAGGCCGAAGTTCGTTTATGTTCTCAAGTTAATGCCGAACTGCCTGTTAGACTCCAAATAAGGCTTCACACTTATTTTCATGCTTGTTATTCGATTGTTCTTCTCTCCAAATGAACTGCACTTTTTCACACCCACCCAACCAAAGAAGTAAAAGATAGCAAAATGTTGTTTGTGTATGAGTGGTTTTGTATGTTGGTTTTAGATTAAAAATATCTCTATGAATTCTGTCCTCTGTTATCTTTCATAAAAATCAAGTTCAAGCAAGTGTTTTGGTGTACGTTTATTAAATACAATATGTACTAGCCAAAATAATTATTTGATATTTTTGTATTTTGCCGTTTCATGATTTATTTTACTATACATAATTGTTTTACTGTTTAAATGCTGCTGATAAGCCATTAAAGGCAGGTTAGAAAGGGAGTACTTGAACTGGGGCATGTTGTCTACAAAGGTCGCCATGTGTTCAGTGACCTCTATGGTTTTTCCTGAACAGTGGAAATGTTCCATCACTTTTGTGTAGCCAGTGATTTAAAGCACGTGTCCATACAGAGACCGAATTTCAAAACTAAACCTACTCTGAGAAATATTCACTGGAGTAAAAAGTGTGACAAGTAGCCCTATTTAGCACATACTCATCAAACCCAATTTGAGTGACCTCAAAGCAGACAAACACTCAGAGTGTTTGAAATTAATGCCAGTTAAGCATCTGTCCAAGTGCTGGCAGTGTAAGATGTGTGCATAAGGCTCATCTGACGATCTGAAGGAGGAGGAACAGTATCATCAGCCTCCCCCTCCCTCAGCGGACGCTCACGCGCTCAGCACTCCAGCACAGCGCACATGGATTCTGCGCGCTCACAAGTGTTTGCACCGGGCATCTTGGCACAAGTGGCTTGTTTTCTTCTGCCTTGAAGGATGACTTCCCGCTCTTTATGCTGAGGACTGCTCGGAACTTACGCTAAGAAAGAAATATTATTCATGAAACCAGCAAGAAATGAAGATGAACCTTGTGAATTGTTTGGCTCTTCTCTTAGTCTGGCACGCGCACGCGGTAAGAAATCTACTTTACCTGCACCGGTACTCAGTTACTCGGCCTCAGGTGTGTGGCTTTCAGCTGTCAATATGGGCGAAGTGTTGTCATGAGGGCTGTATTTCAGTAAATATGAAATTTGAGTGAAAAGTTCAAATACAACAAATCGTGTTTTCTCTACTTTTGGTTTTGTATATTGGTTTTAAACCTAGTTCAAAACCATTAAAATGTGTTTGAATGATGTCCTCAAAACTATTATATTTTAGCCACAGCTGTTAGGTGAATAAGCTAACACAGTAAGTAAGTACCAACTATATAATGTGTGTAGATTTACTAAGGGTTTGAACAATGTTCTCAGTGTTTTTCATAAAGGTCACGTCGAATTGTCACGTATTTCATGTTATATTTATAGTTTTATGTAAATGTTCTGTTATACAAATCATGAAAGTCAGCTTTCAGTGGTCAGACTGGTTTTGGAATATGATAAGGTGTTTTGCCAGGTTGATCTTAGCCCTGCTAGAGCCATCATTAAAATCTGCTAACCATAAATGACCTGCCTGGTTTAGCTAGAAATTATGTCAAAACCAGCGATTAGAAGAATAACACATTGCCAACCGGTTAGATTTTATCGAATAATTTTGTGCTTTGTTATTGCTTTACTTTTAAAAAAGTGTATAATAGGCTGTTTAATGTCAGGCTATGTTGTGACAGCTTACCCCATTACAGCATCCACAGTTATTGGAGCATGTTGTCACTGAAGTCAACATGCATTTATTGAGCTATATCTTTTTTTCCTGGGCACTAACAGTGGATATATATAAATATATATATATATATATATATATATATATATATATATATATATATATATATATATATATATATATATATATATAGCTTCAAAGACCTTAAGGTATGTGTCTACAAATTATAAACTAAACTATACATTTCTGAGAAATATTAATTGAGTACAAACTGACAGCAAGCCATGTTTTCTTCCGCTTTAAGCAAAAAATCTGATTTTATGTGTAATTTAAGGTAACTACGATTTATTTATTTATTTATTTGCAGAGCAAGCAGGCCATTAGGGTTAAAAGTGCAACATTTCTATTATAAGTACATTTGGTTTATTGATCTTCGCTTTGCAACAACCTCTCTGCTTTCATTCCTGCTTGTGCTGTTCACTCTTATACAGTTTAAAATTAAATTACAATTTAAACGAGTCTCTCAAATATGTTAAAAAGAGACATAACACAGTGTTTTAAAGGAACGGTCAGAACTGGGTCAGGGCTATTCTAGACAAGATCTTTGTGGTGATTCAGGTGTTTTGCCCAAAGGGGTCTCACGAAAAGATTCATCAGGGCACAAGCTACTCAATTTCTTGCTGTGCAGAATATAACTGGTGGCTTGCAGACAAATAAAAACTTATACGCTTTTTTGCCAATCTTAAAATTCAGTTATTTTCCTTAAGCGTTTTAAAATGCATGCAAATATGCTTTAAAAGTACTTTCAACATTGGTCTTCTAATGCACTTTTATAATTTATAAAGCCTATTTACAGTTTCGTAAAGTTTAAACTTTGTATGTATGGCACAAAATAGCTGTTAGATATACTAACAACCAAATAAAATAAATGTAATGTATTTTATGCATAAAACAAGTGAAAAAAAATAACAAATACTCAAGGTAAAGTGTCTAATAACAAGTCGCAATATCTGATCCATAAAACAAAATGGCTATTAGATAATACAAATGAGCAAATATAATACATTTATTGTGGTTTTTATGCTTAAAACAAGTGAAAAGTACCTGATATTCAAGATTCATTCTCTGAAAACAAGTCGTATTATTATTATTATTATTATTATTATTATTATTATTATTATTATTATTATTATTATTATTTATGTTGTTTTAAAGCTATTTAAGGTTTTTTCTTTTTTTTTTCTGGAAAAGATAATTTCAATAACAAATAAGATTTTTTTTTTATATAAGTGTAAATACCAAGATATTAATAGTTTAGATGCAGGAAAAACTATGCACCATAAATAAACTTATATACAGTACGCTATTGTTTACAAGCCATTGCTGTTAATCTCATTTTAAATAAGCCAAAGCTTATCTATTCAAATGTCCATTAATCAGTTACTTATCTTGTAGATCATTGAGCATCTCTTTGTGACCTTAATAAAAGTGCAACACTCTGTGTCCATATGGCTGCATCCCCAGAGGCACAGATACACCATGTAACACACAAACTCAGTGTTAGTATGCTGGAGAATTCAAATGTTACATGTATATCTTTGTAGTTTGTCTTTTTACAGGGATTATAATACAAGATGTTTGTCCTTCACTCTACAGTTTTTGTCATGGTCATAGATTATTATTGAGAATGCACTCAAATATAATTGTTTTGTGTGCAGCAATTCTTATATTTATATAAAATAAAATTTTGTTGTTGTACTACTTTTTTAATTTACAGGGATTTGAAAGCTCATGGAATTTCTGCTTCCCAAAAATCCCTAAAACTAGGTTTTCAATCCATGGATCAAGAGGTATCGTCAGATACTGAAGACATATAACACAGAGATCCCATCAAAGCTCCAAGAGGAAGTTGTGTGTGGTTGTGCTCTATTAGAATTCAATCCCTGACCAATTTCATACAGCAACATTTAATGCCATTTTTTATTTCGCGTCTCCTCGTCCTCCTGGGGTTTGATGGTATCGTATTGTATTTCTGTGACAGGCTTTTGTGGATCTGAAAAATACAATGTTTTAGAGGCAGAACAATAAACAGTTTTTTTCTTTTTCTCTAAACACAATCCCAGCCTACTTCGCTGTACAAAAATGACAATAATCCAGATCTTTTCCACTAAACACTTTATTTGAGTACTCAGGAAAAAAAAGTTTTTAGAATTTAAGTAAATAATAAAACAAAAAATGATTCATAAATCTACAAAAATGTAAATAGCCTATGTGTTATTCTTCTGATAGTGGTTTAGGTTTTGAAATGACAAAAACGACAATAATCCAGGAGGTTTTTTTCTACTAAATACTGAGTAATCACAAAAAAAGATTTTCTACATGTTTATGATAGTAATAACACAGCTTTTTGTGTGGAACACAACTGTTTAAACAAAGCAATAAAATCTCAGAATGCTTTTGACCTTGAAATGCATTTCTTATTCTCGTTGAGAGAGTGTTTAATTACTTTTAAAGTGATGCTTTATGCTCTAGTGTGAGAGATGGAAAGTTGGCTTGCAAACTGATAACAGTTGCACAACTGCTTTTCAACGTAAACACGAGACCACACGTTCGCAGATAATCAGTTGATGATATTTGCAAAGTTTCATGCTTTCCAGCTGACCCACTTCAGTAAATGTCCGCTAGAATCCAGCTTCAGCTTAAGTCATCTTGACTGTGTCAGCACAGAAACACACTGTCAAGGAAGAGAAGAGATAGTAAATATGTTCAACATTGTAGGTTTAAACCAGAACAGTTCAGAGCAAATCCATGTTTTATTCACTAACCACTCACAATCCAGTTTAACCAGATGCTGTATGTGCTGCGCTTTGTCCTTGTGTCCAGTGAAAATAAAAGCTTAGCGACCACATTTTTATTGTACTGTAAGTAAATTTCCCCCATGACCTTCAAATAAATTTGTTGTCCTAAAAAACGCATGGAAATGAGTTTGTGTTGGCAGTTGCTCCACTGGGGTTTAAACATGAGTGAGCATGAAACTGTCACACTCACAGCTCTACAGAAGGATGCAAAAGGATATTGCAAACAAATAGGGTGACTGAGTGACATTACAGAGGTCATCATTTTTTAAAGAGGAAAATGCAATGGACATGCTGCCAATCTTAACGTGACTATAAATGTTATGGCTACTTTGGCCTCTTTCATAAATTAAGTAGATGGGGCAAGTTGTCACAAGGGCTATACCTCCTTTGTGACAACTTGCCCCAGTCTCTCTTATAAATGAAAGAGGCAGAAGTAACTGTAACATTTCACTAATATTTAAGTTTTAATTTATTACTTACAATATCTGTAGGTTAAAACAAATCGTTTCCTATTTTTGTATGTTACCTTTCATTTTTAAATGTTTAAATGTTGCTGAAAAACCTATAATAGGTTTTTTAACAGCAGGTTATGACAACTTACCTCAAATATTGACACCGTTAAGTTGGATATGGGATGTTATCACAAAGATCAACTATATCTTTGCTTTTATTTTTATTTTTTTGAAAGAAATTCATACTTCATAAAGCAAATACACATTAAATTTATCTGAAGGGATAGTAAAGACAATTTTAAGCAGCACAACTGTTTTCAGTATTGATAATAATAATAATAATAAAAAAAATTGAGCACCAAATCTGCATATTAGAATGATTTCTGTAGGGTCATGTGACTTGAGACTGAAGTAATGCTGAAAAAATAGCTTTGCCATCACAATAATAAATTATATTTTAAAATAAAGAAGAAAACTTTTTTAAAAGTTATTTTAAATTGTAATGATATTCAACAAATATTATTTTTGATCAAATAAATGTAGCCTTGGTAAGCATTAGGGACTCCTTTTAAAAATGTTAATAAAATGTTTTTACTGACCCATACCTTTGAATATTAGTGTATGTGTCTATGTAGAAATGAACTTTAAAAAATAAACACACAGTCTTATCTAAATGGTACCTAAATGGTATTTAAAGGGGTCATATGGTGCGATTTCAATTTTTCCTTTCTCTTTGGAATGTTACAAGCTCTTGGTGCATAAAGAAGATCTGTAAAGTTGCAAAGACTAAAGTTTCAAATCCAAAGAGATATTCTTTATAAAAGTTAACACTTGTCCACACCCCTGAAATGGCTCGTTCTTAAACGCCCCCACATGTCTACGTCAGTATGTGGGAAGATTAGCATAACGCCGCCCAGATGTTCACACAAAGAAAGAAGGCGTACCTTTTATTCTTGTTGTAGTATTGTTGTTCTTTGTTGTTCTATTGTCGCACTTCTTCCAAAAGAGGACACAACAACAAATTATGTTTATATCACGTTTATAATGGTTTTTATGTTTATGTCTCATGGCTCCGGCCGGACAGGGCATCACAATATGTTAAGGGGCGTAACATTTCCATCACACGCTTGGTGCATTCGGCCAATCACAGCACACCTCACTTTTCAGAACGATAAGCCTTGTAAAAATCGACGCGTTTCAGAAGGCGGGGCATAGAGGAGAAACAATAATGTACAGTATGTGGAAAATAATGTGTTTTTTGAACCTTAAACCGCATAAACACATTTCGTTACACCAAATACACAAAATAATGTTCTTTTTAGCAGCATCATATGACCCCTTTAAAATGGCTTTTCAGATAAATGTTTGCAATATTTACTTGAAACATCTTTTAGAGCTCTGATAAGTAATTTATCTGATTGTCTGAAATATTAATCTCATTTTGACATTTTAGTTACTTCCATTCTTATCACTTGGTTTACTTTTAGAAAGTGCCAATCTCAGGTGGAGCTGTTTTACATGTTTTTTGCACCAGATGCTCCCCTTTCAACTACAAAGCCTCTATTCATTTTCCCAACAAATTATTTTTGAAAAACATGTCAATTCCCATGAAGCAGAAGGATGAGTCAGATATGTGCCCGGGTGACCGGCTTGCTGACGAGACTCAGTCTGCTAAACCAGGACTACAAGCTATCAGTACTGATACAAGTGATGCACTTTCCTCACAAATTTCATTAAATATGATGTACAAAAGGAGCTCATTTGGATATTTTTAGTAATGCTGAGATGGTTGAATTCAGAGTTTTGGTAATCCAGACAGAATTCATTCTCTGTCATTGGAAGCTGAGAAATCAGTGAAAAAAATACCTGGTGAGAATGTCAAATGTGTTTTCGACTTGGCTGTAATTGCTCTCAGCCTGAGTTAATCTCAGCCAGCATGCATTTGCCTTGACAGTAACGATCCAGAATAATCCTGATACAATCACTCATATCATTAGTGTGCGTGGCGATCTTGCTAGCTGTGATATATTGGGAAGAAAGCCCTGCTTGGATAAGTATGACTGCTCCCGTCAAAGATGTAGCTCAAGATTTTGAAAGAGACAAACAATGACAGACTTAAAGTGTAAGCTTATGTCCTCCTCTGATCTGAGGCTGATTTCTCTCTGTGCTGTTCACTTGGAAAAACCCGAAGCCAAAGTGACTAAGAGCTTGCAAACACATACATAAAGACAGTCACCTTGCGTTAAATAGATTCAGGTTTAAAAATGTCAAATTCTTTTTTAAATACATGTTCTTAGTCTCTTTGATGTCAAACAGAATGCTTGTATTTTACATTTTTAAAAACAGCCTGTATTTTCGGAATTATTTTTCCATGTTTATAAAGCAAAAACGATCCATGGCTGAACACCAACTGATGAGATCTTTAACTGATGACTTCATGTGACTCTGGTTAATTCCCTTGATATTATTACAGTTCTTATAATAGAGGATTTTTAGTCCATCAGTTGAGCAGGCTTTGAGGCGGCTCTTTGATCACAACAGCTTTGAGTCCAACTGCGCTGATCAGTCATTTCAGATGATGTCACCAGAAAGCCGTCTTAACTGAGTTAGCAGTTCAGCACTGCCTTACGTAAAGCAGTGATTCGGGTGACAAACCTTGTGATGTTTATGTAGATCCATAAGCTTAGGGCGCATGTCTATGGAAATATGTATTGTTATTGAGGCCAGGGTATTTATAGTTATCTAGAACTAAAACTAAAACCATAAAATAAAATAAACATTAACTGAAATAAAATATAATTACTTTTTCACTTTTTCATGTAGTTGCCAAGGCTACATTGTTCATTTTTATTTAGTTTAACTTAATGTAATAAAATAACTAAAATTAAATCTGAAAAAAGCTATATAGACACATTCAAAAGAATAAGTCACCTAAAGATGAAAATATGCATTAAATTCACTCAATTCACAGCCAAGATGTAGATGAGTTTATTTATTTATAAGAACGGATTTTGAGTAATGTTGCATTACATCACTTGTTCACTATTGGATCCTCTGCAGTGAATGGGTGCCGTCAGAATGAAAGTTCAAACAGCTATTAAAAACATCACAATAATCCACACAACTCCTAAAAGCAACATGTTTGTGATGAACAAATTGATTATTTTTAACTTATCAATTTGTTTTTAATTAAAACTTATGTTTCCAGCTAAAATATGAGTCCTTTGTATATAATATTGCTTTCTCCACTGAGAAAGCCATCTTGTTTGAATCAGGAGAGAAATATGCGTACAGTAGGTCAAGCACTGTTTACAAGCACAAACAGTCTAAAACAGCTCCAAACAAATGTGACTTTTTCACTGGAGGAAGTGTGATTATGAATTATGGACTCGTATTTTGGCCAGAAGTGACTGTTTCAAATTAAAACGCATTGGATTTGTTTTCTACAAACACTCAGCTGTTTGCTTTACAAGATGTTAATTAAGAGTCGTGTCGATTACTTGTGGATTATTGTGATTTTTTTTATCAGCTGTTTGGGCTCTTATTTTGGCGGCACCCATTCACTGCAGAGGATCCGATGGTGAACAATTGATGTAATGCTAAACTTCTCCAAATCTGTTTTGATGAAGAAACAAACTCATCTTGGATGGCCTTTTTTAGCAAATTTAAATTTTTGGGTGAACAATGGCCAAAATGACCTATAAAAATCTAAATATGAATAAAAACAATAGTCGGTGCCAGTAGTCTCGTGGTTAGTGCATTGATATACAGCTCCACTGTGCTCACGGCAACCCAAGTTCGATTCCCTTCTTGAGGTCCTTTGCCGATCCTGCTCTCTTCTTTTAACCCAATGCTTTCCTGTCATCACTCTACTGTCCTATCCAAATTAAAAAGGCATAAAAGCCCCCAAATAACTTTAAAAAATAAAATAAAATAAATCCTATAATAGTATCTCAGTGATACGAAAACAAGACTGATTTTTTTTTTGTTGTTGTTTGAAGGCAGTATAGCATTGAAATCATGTGGCTGATTTTCTGTCCTTTGCCCCCTAAGGTCAGCGCGAGACATGCAAACTGTCAATTTCTGTATGAGCTGCAGATGGCTGAGAAGGAATGTATGGGCATGCTGGCAGACGAGCTGCCTCCGCACACTAAAGGTACTGTATTAGTGCATGTGTGAGTGCACACGCACGTTACATCATCTTCTAAATCCACTTACAGCATCCGCTATGTACAGTATTTTGAATGGCCAGAATGTGAAACAGCAGTTCACTAGGCAATCTTTGAAAGATGTGTAGTGTTGTGTGTATTTGTGTCATGTTCCCCATAAACAATACAGTGAAAGAAATGTGAATGAACTCTCGCCACATTGTTTGTCCTACATAATCAGTTAATGTCTCGTTGTTTTTCTGTTGGCATGCAGTGTTTGCTCTGACAGATGTAGAATCACATTTGCTGTTGACTGATAGTGTTTGAGTTGCAGCTTTTAAGGTCAATGTTGAATTAGATGTTTATATTGTATGGATTGGACATGAGTGCCACATATGGAAGCCTGTTTCCTTTTTAGGGAAACCTTTTCTCACAATTGTGCCTTAATTTCTTGACTTTCTTATTTTAAACTTTATCTCACAATAACCTTTTTAATGTTTTTGAAAGAAGTCTCTTGTAGGCTGCATTGATCAAAAACAGTAATATTGAGAAAACTTATTACAATTTAAAATAACTTTTCTATTTTAAAATGTAATTTATTACTGCGATGGCATTTCTGAATTTTAAAGAATCCATTACTCAAGTCTTCAGTGTCACATGATCTTTCAGAAATCATTCTAATATGCTGATTTTCAGTGGTTAAAAACAGTTTTGCCACTTAATATTTTTTGTGGAGCCTTATACAGTTTTTTAGGATTTTATCATGAATAGAAAGTTCAAAAGAACGGTATTTATTTGAAAGAGAAATCTTTTGTAGCATTAATTTATAAGTCTTTATTTCCACCCACTTTTGATCAATTTAATGTATCCTTGCTGAATAAAAGTATTTATTTATTTCAAAGAGAAATCTTAAAGACCCCAAACATTTATATGTGATTTTATACTTCATAAAGTGATTTAACCAAACCAAATTGATCAAAGTTTGAAGATATATCACTTTTTCAATGGAACAAAGATACTCATAGTATTGTGATGAGACCTTTAAAATCCTACTTTGAAGCTTTTAAAGCCCCAGATGTTTCAATGATGACTGTGTTTCAAAGGACTTTTGAAAAATTTCCTCCTGCTTTTTCCCAGCTCATATTATCGCTGGTCACTGGCCATAATCACACACCCAGCTGTTAATAACCCTGGGGGACCACCTTCATCATTTGCTTATTTATCTGTCAATTCTAATATTAAACAGCTTTATTTAAAAGAATAAGCCAAACTCACTATCAATATGAGGTCATTGACAATCTTTTCTTTATTTTTAAATGTTTGTTGTGTGTTGTTCTATATGCTTTGCTTCCACTAAAATCAGAAGTGTGGGAACGACCCTGCTTTGCTTTGTTTGTCTTTATGGCAGTTGTATGGTGTCCATCAGCGGACAGATGTTCCAATTAATGGTAATTATTTTGCAGTACATACACACAGGACTTGACTATTCGAATTGGCGAAATGAGTGACAAATCCCTCTGGAGATGACTGCAAAAAAGCTGTTTGGACCACTTAATGTATCCCACATTTCTGATGGTTCATAAAAGGGCAAAGTGGACTGAGCACTGACCAATCAGAGGCAATGTTTACTGTGTCTTAAACAGTGCTTGATGAGTGACGTATTTTCTCTTAGTTTAGATTCCTTATTTTCCCTCAGAAACGACCAGCTGTTTCAGAGAAGACGCAGCTGTTTAAAGGAATAGTTCCCAATAATGAAAATTCAGTCATTATTTACAGTCCAAACCTGCATGACGTTTTTCTCCTTTTTCTTCTTTGGAACACAAGATCAAATTGGCTCTGACCCCAAAGTTTTGAACAGTAGTGTATAATATTATAAAATATTTTGTACTGCCCACTCTTTTCCATATACAGTCAGGGAATGAGCGATTTAGATTTAAAAAGCGGCGTAAATGTATCATACAAGTGATTGAAACGACTCAAAATCCAAATGTGCTATATAGTGTTCCACAGAAGAAGAAAAAAATTATACAGATTTAGAACAACATGATGGTTAGTAAATTATAACAGAATTTTAAATTTTTAGGTCAGTTATTCCTGTAGTACATAAAGGACTGCATGTCCTCTTTGCTGTGATGTTTCTGAGAGCATTTGGATTTTGTAGATGATGATGTTTGGTGGTGTGATGTCATTATCAAACCACTTTGACCATCTCTCTATTTATGTCCAGACCTTCACAACACACTCATCTAACCGCAGATGCAGGAATGCGTTCCGTCGGTGTGGGCCGGTCTCATGAGATCCAGTGACTTTACCCTTTTTTGGGGGTTTTTGGTTGTATCTAACCTATCTTTCTGTAGTATATGTATATGTATCTGTAGTATCTAACCTATGCTAAATGAAAGGCAAACTCGGATGATATCTGTAGGGTTAGGTTAAAAGAGAAAGCATATTCAAATACACTCAACACATAAAGCAGAAAGACTCTCAAGAACATTAGTCAATGAATGCGGATCTTATCCCAAACTAAACATTTTCCCAGGTTCCTGTCAAACACATGTCAAGTTTCTCATGTGCATTGCTGCACTAATTTTGCTGAAAGTTCTGCTATGTTAAGCTTTTCTATTGTTTTCTGTTTCTATGTCCTTACAGGTTGCAGGGGGATGTGGGACAATATTTCTTGCTGGCATCATGCCGACATTGGAGAGGTGGTCGTCAACACCTGCCCCACTGCCCTAAAAAATTTGTTCACCAGAGATGGTAAATTTTACTTTAATATTTGCAAACTGTCATTTATCCATTTTAACATGATGCCGAGATTCAAAATCAGCTGATACCAGTAAATTAAAAAATGTGTAGTATTGGATGTTACACACGTTGTTGCCCTTTTAAGATATTATGCTCAAACAGAACATTCATTAAATATTTATATTACATAAATAGTAATTTAAAAATTCACAAAAATTATTTATTATTGTTTAATTATTTAAATTAAATTAATTAATGTCTATCCCTTCAATAATTGAATTTAATTCATTTTAATGTAATATATTTGGATATTAATGCAACATTTACTTTGGTAAAGTTTGATTTTTGGCCCTTTGTATTAAAAAGTTTGGGCCCTGTCTTAAAGAAACTTCAATATATGTTTCAAAACCTTTCACTTTTTTGGACGTTAAAGAAGAAATAGTTGACAGTCATTCAAGAACTTACAGGCTCTATTTTGTAAGTACCTAAAACCTAAACAGGTCATCCTGTGGCATTAAGCTGTAAAACCCTATTTAATGAAGTTTATGATTAGATCTGCTTGAATGTGCACAAAGCAGATAAGTAATATACGGTTCTCATTTTCAATTTGAAGACCAGCTTTTTGTAAATGAAAGAGTGAACTGTGCTGATTGTGAGCATGCATGTGCAAGTGAATTAATGAGTAATGGAGTAAACTGAAGGCTGGAGTGAGTGAATCATGTCTTTCCCCTTCTGCTCGGACATGTTCATTGACCCGTGGACCCGAGCCGATGGCACAGAACCAGCACACCCTTTCTTCCCTACAGAGAAGTTGTCTGTCAAGCTCCAGAGTGTGGGAGTACATACTGTACAGCCCTGATTCCCCAATCAGGCTATTTCCAGCCCTTGTGAGCTTTCTAACCTGCTGGCTCAGAGAGGTCATGCTGGAACACATGGTGCCGCTGGATATCCACGGAGTTAAGGAGCCAAATTAGCCCAGAACATCTGGAAACACATGCATACCTGTGGTTTTATAGCACACAATTATAATATCCAATCAAACTTTTCACAGATGAATCACTGTCATCATCATCAGCATCATTTATGCTCCATTAGCTTTTCCTAAAGTAGCTCTCAAAAAAGCAATGTATTGCACTTTCTCAACCCAGTGTTCAGAGGGATATATGTGACCCTGGACCTCAAAATCAGTCTTAAGTCACTTGGGTATATTTGTAGCAATAGCCAAAAATACATGGTATGGGCCAAAATTATATAAAAAAAAAAAAAATTATTATGCCAAAAATCATTAGGATATTAAGTAAAGATCATGTTCCATGAAGATATTTTTAAAGTTCCTACCGTAAATGTATCAAAACATAATTTTTGATTAGTAATATGCATTGCTTAGAACTTCATTTGGACAACTTTAAAGGCAATTCCCCAAATACCAAAAATTCAATGCACCCTCATATTCCAGATATTCAAATAGTTGTATCTCGACCAAATAGTAATATAATATAGTCCTATCCTAACAAACCATACATCAATGGAAAGATTGTTTATTCAGCTTTCAGATGGTTTAAATCTCAATTTTGAAAAATTGACACTTAAGACTGGTTTTGTGGTCCAGGGTCCATTTATTTATTTAATTTATTTAATTTACATATTTCCAATCATTAACTAAACACATAAAAGCAATTTTTGTTACTTAACATTTATTTTTGTTACTTTTTTGTTACTTGAAACTTTAACTGAAATAAAATAAAATATTAAAAACATTTTAACTTATTTTATTTCAGCTAGTTGCCGAAACAACATTTCACATGTTCATTTAGTTTATCTTGATGTATTAAACTGAAATTAAATTGAATTAAATACAACTGAAAATAAGTAAACAAAATGACTCAAATTTTAATACTTTAAAATATTATTAAAACCTATAATATTATTACAATTATACTAAAATAATCCTGATATGTGTACCGTTCCAAAGATTTATTTATTTATTATTATTTTTGTTGTTGTTGTTGAAAGAAGTCTCTTATGCTCACCAAGGCTCCATTTGATTAAATATTATTACAAAAAAAAAAATCTGTTTTAACATATTTAATAGTCAAGGGGTCTTTTGCATCAAAATAAATAAAAAATAAAATCCGAAAAAAAAAAAGTGACGTGACATACAGCCAAGTATGGTGACTCATTCTCAGAATTTGTGCTCTGCATTTAACCCATCCAAAGTGCACACACACACCGTGAACACACACACACCGTGAACACGCACCCGGAGCAGTGGCCAGCCATTTATGCTGCGGCGCCCGGCGAGTAGTTGGGGGTTCGGTGCCTTGCTAAAGGGCACCTCAGTCGTGGTATTGCCGGCCCTAGACTCGAACCCACAACCTTAGGGTTAGGAGTCAAACTCTCTAACCATTAGGCTACGACTTTCCCAACCCATAGGTTACATTACTGCAGTACACCTGTCTTCTCTACAGTAGCCCTTAAAAACTTAAGACAATTGTGCATTGTGACTTAAAAATGACTCTTGTTACTAATGTCATGTTAGACATGAGGGTTTTGGACTGATGGAGCCATGCACATAATGGATAGTAGCTCTCTGTCAGGCTTGTGCTGCACAAAGCATTGCACCTTTGCTTTTGTGTCCCTGAATGGCAGTTTGAAGCAGCAAAGCAGTCCCACATTGTGCTCCCGCAAAGCACTTATGCTCCTGGACAAATGCATGTTTGATTACCGTTCTGACTGTTTGAATTCAAGATAAGAGCTCACATGATGACGTACATAAGCAGATCGCTGTGAATAGGGTGAATACGGTGGTCCAGGTTTTCAAAGATGGGTCAGTTAGCAATTTTATTATAAAGCCTGAATCTGTCTGTTTGCACAGACAGCCCCTTTTGTTGGGCTTGTGTGTGTTTGAGTGTCTGTATACACATGTGTGTTCTGATCTGCATGGCTGGGTTTGTGAACATGTGTGGGTGTGTATTTGGGGGATTTGTTTCAGGCTGCACACGAACAAAAATAAATCTCCATGTTGATACCTGTCAGGAGAGTTTACATTCTCTCTCTCTAGCAAAGTGCTCTACAGTGATGTAGTTGTGCTCGCCCTCATATTTGGCCCGATGAAATGCCATTAAATATTCATTCCGCTTTCCTCAGTCCTAAAATATACATAGAACATACTCATGTCACAAGAAGCTCTGAGTAACACATAAGAAGTAGTCGCACAAAGTGTTTTCACAATCACATAGTTTTGATGTTAGTAAATATACAGTTATCTTTTGCTTTTGTAGGTCCGAAAAGTCCTCTCCCTGATTTCCCATATTTTTTTTGTAATCCATTAAATTCTCATTAAAACTGATGCCAATTTTTTATCTCTGGGAAAAATGTTTGACAAAAGTATCTCTGGGGGAAAAAAAGCTTGTTTCCGCCAAAAGAAACAACAAATAACGGATAAAAAATAAAAAAAATAATTGCTTTTATAATAATAGATGACAGGTAATAATAATTTTCTCACAATTCTTTTTTTTCTTTCTATTGCCAGTTTATAGCTCACAATTTTTCTTCTCTGAATTGGGAGTTTATATTTTACAAGTCTAATTTTATATCAAGTAATTTTGAGGAAAAAAATCTGAATTGTAAGATTGTAAGAATTCATTTAAAAAAAATTAAGGTACTTTTTTTATTCTATGGTGGAAATGGGCTTTCATTAATTACTGAAAAAAAAAATTAAGTTTTGGACTAATCTAGTTTACTTTTTACATTTTTACATTACAAATTGCAACACATATTGATGAATTATAAATTAGATTTTTGTGTTTTATAATTAATAAATATAATTATACAACTTTGTCTATAATTTTTCAATAGCTTTCAGGTAAATCAACCTATAGTTTGTTTACTTAAACAGGTAGTTGTCTCTGCACATTCAACTGGGCCAGAATAAAGTATTTTAACATGTGTTATCTTTAAAATACATTGTTCTGTTGTTCTTCACTTTATCCAGTACTATTTTTAAATCAAATGTTAAAAAAATCTGTGTTGCAGCCTACTGGTTTTCTTGTCTGTTGGGTGTTGTAATGTTTGGTTGATGTGCAAATGTGTTCATGTTCTCCGTTAGACTGCCAGCTGCTCCTCTCCAGGTGTAATGGTGGTCAATGATGCAATGCAACGTGTAGGAGGCTGTTGTTTCGTTACTGAGAGTATTAGCAAGCCTACACGCAGACACTTTAATGCATGAAACACAAATATTCTGTATTTATACTTAACACTCAGCCTCTGCCTCTCAGCCTTGACTGAATGCATCAGTGATGTACAAAGCTATTCCATTATCACTGGTGCCATATGGATTTAGTATAAAGTATTAAAAGTATTTAAAGTATAATGAGTGAGCACAGCTCATGTAGCTGGAAATCACACCTAAAAAAAGGCATAGTCAAAAAAGAGTCTCTCCACTCTACAATCAAAAGGAAAAATATATAAAAAAACATATTTTGCTTAAAAAAAGAAGCCTATTTTCAGGACCATTAAGATTTTTTCATGCAGTATTCAATGCACATTCAAACCCTTTGATTCTCATTATGAGCAGTCTCATGCTTATATTGTCATTAACATAACTTGAAAAAACTAATATTACCATGCTGATTAAATACATTGTTTTTACTACCTTAAATTTAATTTAAAATGTTAATAATGTTAATGCTCACGAAGGCTGCATTTATTTGAACAGTCATATTATAATAATAATACAGTATTGTGAAATATTAAATTTTCAAGTAACTGTATTCTATTTAAATTTATTTTAAAAAAATTTAGCAGCCATTATTCCGGTCTTTGGTATCACATGATAACTCATTCTAGAAACATTTCTTATTATTATTAATGTTGAAAACAGTTGTGACGCTTAATAATTTTGTGAAAACTGTGATGCATTTTTTTTCAAGATCCTTAACAGCATAGAAATCTTTTGCAACATTGTAAATATGTTTACTGTCTATTTTGATAAATTTAATGCACCCTTGCTGAATAAAGTACTTTTCTTAAAAAAAGAAAATAATTCTTGCTTACCCCAAATCTTTGAACGATTGTGTATATGCAGTATGTTTGGTTTAAATAGTTTAAAAAAAGGTTTGAGGAATGAAATGCATTCAATTAGCATAAAAATAATGGCAAAAATTACAGTGATACTTAAAGCATAATTTTCTTTTAATTTTTTTGCTTTTTTTGTCTTTTGATTTTGGTTGAAACATTTCTTAGTAGCCTGTGTTAAGCTTTACTCTATTCTTGATGAATTTCTTTGATTAGCTTATTTCTGGGTTTAGTTTTCTCTGATATCTCTGGGCTTTCAGCGATGTGCACCGTTGCGAAGCACTACTTACCAAAACCCTCACTAACGCTGGCTGTCAGTCTAAATTGCCGTTAATCTCTCTGATAAATTGGCTGTTAACGAAGCGATGTCTGTTTGTTCTAGGCTTCATTAACAGGAACTGCACTATGGAAGGCTGGTCTGACGTGTATCCCAGCATCCACAGCGTTTGCTTTGAGCCCACCCCGAATGCAACCAAGGTGAGTGACTAAATTTAGTCAGATCTTTTCCAGATTTACTGCACATACACGTCTTAAAAAAAGATTCTGTCAGTATACGGGGCTTTTGATTGTACACAGTGTTTAAGATCATTGTGCTAACCATCCTGAAGGAGCTACGCATGAATGGCATTGGTAAAGGAAGATATTTTGTCTGAAAGGCACTGTTGTTCCCTTCACATGTGCTACAACCACAGAAAATCTGAGGGCACTTCAGGACCCTGAACCTTTTAGTGCCCACTATCTAGCCCGAATCTATGCCAGCTGGGACCACCTTTGGGGCAGACACTGTGTTTGTGTGCATTTGGAAATGTGAGTGCACACATGCATGCGTGAGATTGTGTGTGTGTTCATGCTTGTGTCTCCATGAACAAACAGTCATAGAAAGCACTAGAGTTTTAGCAGCTGGCTCAAGTGTATTTTCATGGGCTTTCGCCCAAATTGCTCTCCGTATTATATTTCTCAGGATCCCGAATTTAGAGACAAATGATTTTAGATGCGTTTGAAGTTGAAAAGAGTCCCAGAGAGCCAAAAAAAGAGCAGATGATAAAAGAATCAGAACAGAGAGGTGCTTTTGTTCCTTTATGGCAGCAGAATATTAAAAAATATATAAATGTCCAGTTACATATAACGTTTGGTCTTATTACAAAACTAGATTCTCTCGGTTCATCATGAAACAGCCAATCACCCGTGCAATTTAATGTTTCATCCTGCGATTGTGCTTATAATCATGTGCTACTGGAATGGAGGGAATCTCTGCAGGAAGTGAACCATAGCAATGCCAGTGTCAAGACAGACCCCAGAGCAGAGGAGTGAACCGAATCATTTGGAATTCACAGCATTCTGGGAAGTTTTCATTAATTTGTTCTGCAAGTGTTCTATATTTGGTATTTAGATGGAAATTTATGTTTTTAGAATTGTACTTTATATTAATTCACATATTATAGGGTATGTAGTTAACTTAACACTCACCAAACAACAAATGTTAGTAAAAAAAAAAAGGAGTATCTACAGAAACTTTGACATAAAACATAATTACAATAAAGTAATTAAATCTAATTGTCATAATTATAGGCTGATCCCTGCTAATGTACAGTAAGTGTTAGTTACTCAAATCAAACCATGTACTAAAGAAAACATCTGTTGTGATGTGCACATAATAACGATTTCTAAAAATTATTATTTTCTTCAGAACTCAAAGTTGTGACACCTAAGAACAATGCTCCAAATTGAAAGTAGTACAAAAACAACACAGATAAATAATGGAATTTTGTGAAAAAATACACTACTGTTCAAAAGTTTGCTATGGTAAGGTTTTTGTTTTTGACAGAAGTCTTCTATGCTCACCAAGGCATTTAGTTGATTCAAATTGCAGTTAAAACTGTAATATTGTAAAATAGTATTTCTATTTAAAATATCTTTCTTTTTTAATATATATTTAAAAGTGTAATTTATTACACTTTATTACGCAAAACTGAATTTTCAGCATGATCCTTTAGAAATCATTCTAATATGCTGATTTGGAGCTCAAGAAACATTTATTTTTATTATTATCAATGTCAAAATCAGTTGTGCTGCTAAATTTTTTATTGTGGAAACTGTGATACATTTGTTTTTTCAGGATCCTGTGATGAATAGAAAGTTCAAAAGAACAGCATTAATCATATAAATCTTTTGTTACATTAAACATTTCCTTTTTGATCAGTTTTGGGGGGAAGGGGAGTTGTCTTTATTATCAGGAAAATTAGTAACTGATTTTCCTATTAATGAGCTTACTGTTATTTATTTTACATTTATTAATAAGCTGTAATAAGTTAAACACCTGGCAATGTTATGATGTTCTTTCTTCATTGCCATTATAAATGCATCAGGGGACGTCCCATAAACTCAACTCTCCTAACCTTAATAGGAATGCAAAATGGACATTTTTCCCCACATTTTTGTAAGCTTTAGTCAAACATGTCTTTTTGTAAGTCAAGAGATGTTTTTAGCTCATACCCATGGCCGGTTTTGACATAAGATTTTTGACCAATTAAGTCTTAAATAAAATAGCACTGATCTATTAAGAGCATTTATTTTTCAGGGGTAGGCAGTTCTGAGAATGCAGGGAACATGAGGAACGTTTGCCACATTGTATGTTGGAGGCCGTATGGAGAAACGATCATTTTGACAAAAAGGAAACGTCTCCAACATAATCAGATGAAACTTCCCTGGCATACTAACTTAAACAGCTGTCTGAGGGAAAGAGCAGCACTTAGCACAGAAACTAAATAAGGATTTAAATGCAAATGTGAAATATCTTATACCCCCTTTAAGTTATTATGATGAATAAATGTCCTATTAAGTATTAAAATGTCCCAGATTAACACAAGTCAGTTGGCAAGAGTTAAAGTTCAGCCAAGGCATTTTGAATGTAAAATTGTACAATTTAATAAATGATGATGCAGAAATGTCTAGTCTTAGTTATACACCAAAATGACATTAAACATTACCAGGGGAATTACTGTATTTCCGAGAAAGCAAATACTTGAAGATGACAGGACTCAAATCTGCTTTAATGCAAGAAAGTTGAAACGAAATCAACTATTATTAGAGGGATTCTCTATAAAAATGTCAGCATGTGTGTTTTATATTCCTTGCTTCTGTCATGAGCATGTAGTTTTGGGCATTCATGGACAAGCGTCATCTCCAGCAGCGAGGACAAGCACCTCTTATGGCTGGATAAACAGTCCTGTGAAGCGCAGTGAGTTGTCAGTGTGACCTGAGGTGATACCAAGGATCAGAGCAGACATGCTGACACATCGGCCTGCTCTGATTGGCTATATGTTGAAAGGAGATGCGTGCCGTGACTGAAGCAGCCTTGAAATGGTGCAAATCAGCCTGTCTGAGGCTATAGACACAAAAACAGGATGATCCAGCATAGAAATTGGATTTGAACTGGATTTCATTACAACCTGTTTAACATCTCTGTAAGCAGAGCAACAGATTTGCTTCACGGATATAGTAGCTTGTGCATTATATTTTTTATTTTTTGGTGGAAACCCATTTCCGCTTCAGAGAAAAAAAAAATGAAATGAACTTAAAGGATAGTTATGACTTTTTTGCCCCGATATATTTATTTACTGTAATTATGACTTTATATCTCACAATTCTCAAAAATTTTCACAATTTATTTCTCATTGTGACATTTTCTCATAATTGACTTTATCTAACAATTTTCATAAATTTTCACAATTTATTTCTCATTGTGACTTCACTTTATAACTCACAATGAGTATATGCTGTTTTAACTCTCTCTTTATCACCCTCCCCCTTATTTATTAATTAATTAATTAATTCAATCATTAATTAATTTATTCAGTTCAAAAGTTTGGGGTCAGGAAGTTTGCTGCTCAAGAAACATTTCTTATAAGTAATGTTGAAAAGTTATGCTGCTTAATAGTTTTGTGGACATTGTTTTTTGGGTGCTTCTTAAAATAAAATAACTTAATTTTTATGTTTTTATTTATATTTAAAATAAATTTTATTTACTTATATTAATTATTACTTTTTTGCCTAGAATACATGAAAATATTAAACCTTTTTCTAAAATAAAAAATTTAACATAGTTTTAATGGTACAGTAGCAAAACCAGTCTATGTAAATGAGCTCAGTTATTTTTTGGCTAAACTCTTTGCTTCTGACAAACACACTGTGGTTTACCAGAGTGGGCCATACAAGGAAAATCTTGTTTTATGTTTTACTTGCATATTGTTCTTTAATGTTTAGAGAGACGGTACGTCTCCCCTGAAATGTTTTCCATCAAAATTATCGCAGATGGACTTTTGACATCACCCAGAGTTCAGCACGTGCTCCGCAGTAAGACGGTTGGCAGCCGTGCGGTTTGGGATGCTGCCCAGATGACTCTGCGCCGCTCGTTTGAGCGATGAGGGGACAGTTCGCTGTTTTTCATTCTGAACCTGTGTCGGGGGAAATGAAACATTAAAGCAATTTCCTGAAGGTTAGAGAGACAGTAGCAGAGGGCACATTCCCATCCTCTCAGAGTTCTCTCGGAAATTAGCAGAGATGACTAAAGTCGTCCTCCTACGGCGTTAGTAAGAACACTGATCGACCTTGAGTCAAACCTGTCTGAAACCTGATTTCTTGAGCCCCGTCCTGCTTCACTTCAAAGAAGTTCTGCCCCGGGACACTTCAGAGAAATTAAAACAAGCCTGCTGATGAATTAAATTGGACATTGATCTTCTAACCTTGGGGTATTGATTCTGTTTAACAGGACACCTGATATTCACTTTAGGGTTCACAGTAAAATGATATCACCTGATGAATGTACACATATATTAGACCAGGTTGTCTTTCACACTTAATTTAATACGTTAGAGTGAAGGTTATATTTAACTTAAATGATTTATTCTTTAGAAGAGATAGAGGCTTTTAATAGGTTCTGGCTTTGATTTTTCAAAACATGTCATTTCTACGTCATCAAATGGAATTTCAAAATGAATGACTGTTTTCAAACAGGTTTTTCAGACACTTTCTGCTGTTGGTCTGAAACTCACACCATTGGTTGAGCCAGCATTGCAACAACTGATTAGCATTGTCTAAAAGTGCACTTTTCAAGATAATCAACCTCTTATTTTAACATTAAAGATGAGGCACATTACCTTAAAGTCTAAACAGACTACTTAGACAGCATCTAAATAATGCTCACCTTTTCCGGGGCCTTGGGTCGCATGTTGAAGTCCAAGTGCCATATTAGTGTCACTGTTAATCTGAAATTCTCCAGAAGTTTTCCATGGGCATTCCCTGAAACACATACCACATCCAACAATAAATAAGAGACTGTCTGAAGAAGGAAACAATCCTTCATCTCATCCAAAGCCAGCTCAGAGGCTGGTTTATGTCTCCTCCTTTTTAACTGCTGCAGCTCTGATAGCCTGCACATCACTTAGTTGTTTATAGATGATGTATTACAGGCTTAGTATGAAATACACTGAGTAGTGGGACTAGACAAAAATTATCAACCAGCAGTTTTACTTCTGTATTCAAATGGGTGTTTTTCCCCCCAATTTCGGGTACATTTTGGATTGTTTGTCTTTACTTTTTGTTTAATAAACGTTCAGTATTTTTGTTTTTGCCTCATACATTAAAACCCTTGGAAACTTGTTGACTTGTTACCATTACTTCATCCTTTTTTTCTACTTTTCAATGCCTTTTATTTATGGATTTGATATTTTTAATCCTATAACGTTATGTATTACCTAATAAAATTATATCATAACACCTAAAAAAAAAATCATACCACTTAAAAAAAAAAAAAATTCTTGTATATTTGATTTATTCCAGTAATGTAATTTCAATTACAGAATAATATCTAAAATCGTTTGTAACATTATAAATATCTTTACATCTCTTTTGGTTAATTTAATTTGTCCTTGCTGGACAAAAATTATAATTAACTCCAATTTTTATAATTAGCTCATTTTAAACTATCTGTAATATTTTAGTGTCTTCTGGCCTCAGTCTTGTGATCAGTAGCATACACTGTGACATACAACACTTAATTTGACACTAAAAAATAAAGTTTTGAATTGTTAGACATTTATATATATACACACATTTTGTCATTTAGAATCATACAATCACAAATGTAAAATTTAATAATGCCCTAAAAGCAAATCAAAAAGCAAAAACACACTGACATGCACACGGACAAAAACACTCTAAATGGACAGATAAACCAAAAGTTGTAAAATTTCCCTCTCACGCTAAATTTAGTGAGCTTTATGTTTAAAGAAGCACAGGAGGAATGTTCCTGGTGGTGATGTTGTTGAGTGGGTCTGTGGCTCCAGTGTGCCAGGTTGTAAGTCAGACTGAAAGAATGCTGTTTATGGGGGATGAGTCTGTCTGAGCTTCATCACGCTCTTCCACCACCAAACAGCTGCCTAGCCAACTCGCCATTTCCATGCTTATTAGTCACCCTGTCATCCTTGATCCGTGAGAGAATTCACATTTAGCTTGTGTACATAATTTCATCACATTTAAAACCTGGCATAGGGCTTAAATGCATTGCTTGTACTGCTAAGTGGTGTAAATGGAATGTTTTATTTTTTAGACGTATTGTATATGCTATATTAATTTAATGTAGCAACAGTGCTGCTGATTATATACAAAAACTTTGTTGCATTGATAGGAGTTTAAACAGGTAGGTAAAATAAAACATGGCCAAAGGGGGATTTTTTTTATTACTTTCAGTACTTTTTTCCCCTACCTTATTTTGTATACAGTATATGTAAATTTGGATAGTCTGGGATATAGATTTCTGTTTAACTTGAAATTAGTTCATACACCCAATTTTATTTTATTATTTTTATGTAAATGCAATGAGTCCCAAATATATAGTATACTATTGTTTTTAAATTACCCCAAAAAAATTGCAGCTTAACCATGCATTTCTGTTGTATGGAAATGGCAGCTTTGACATTTGTTCTGCTAGAAAAAAAGGTATGATTTTTATGCATCATGAGCGTGGGCTGGTGATGACAGAATTTAAATGTTCTGAGGAATGTGCAGCACGATTGGACTAGTCAAATTTAGACATGTTATTGAGTGATTTTTGCCTTAGTGATTTAGACAAAGCTTTACAGTACCTACAATAATCATCATATTTATTTTATTTTATCTATTCATTTATTTTTTTGTTAGTGGAGCAATAGAGCATAATGGTTTCTTGGGGGAATAGCTGAATTTTATGTTGGGTGTCTTAACCCCACTAAAAATAAAATATTGCAAATACAAAGCGTTTCTCAAATTTTGTTTCTCTTTCTGTCCAGCTTGTTTTCTACACGGTGATGAAGGCCCTTTACACACTCGGACACAGCCTCTCTCTCATTGCACTCATCACTGGCAGCACCATCCTCTGTCTGTTCAGGTCTGAAACAGAGCCTTAAATAGTTCCAGTAGTTGTGTCTGCTTTATATTACTCTACACTTTGTATGGATGGATGAGCCTGCCTTATATTAATTGTAATCGCTGAGGAGTCAAATTTGGCAGGCTTCTGAATGACTATATTTTACATTTTTTGACATTGCGTATAAACATTATGCTTGGCGCTTAGTTTTTACCCGATAGTGTTTATCTAGCTGGAATGAAATTATTAATTTAAGAAGTTGTCTGGAGATGTGATGAATGGAACAGTGCTTAAGACTCTGCATTTTTCTCACAAACTAACCATAAGCACAGTTAAAATAGAAAAGAGGCTATGTTTATTTACAGGTCTGTTTCGCTCCAACAGAAAACTCCACTGCACCAGGAACTACATCCATCTGAACCTGTTCTTCTCGTTCATACTGAGGGCCATCGCTGTGCTGGTCAAAGATGCAATTCTGTTTCCCCACGAGAATGTAGAATGTACAGAGCAGCCATCACCGGTGAGTGAATCCATCCATCTAGAAGATCCACAAATAAACAAATATAATTTAAAAAGTAAAAAAATAAATAAAAAATTAATTCAGAAAGGGCTGGTTTAAATAAATCAAAAGTGACAGTAAAGACATTACGTTAAAACGTTATAACAGATTTCTATTTTAAATAAATGCTCTATTTTTGAACTTTCTATTCATCAAAGAAACCAAATAAATAAATTAAGGTTTTTTTTCACATAAATATTAAGCAATTGCTTATAAACTCGTAATTCTGAGAAGAAAGGTCAGAATTGAGATATAAGCTCGCATTTACCTTTTTTATTTTTATTTCATGGCAGAAACCAAGAAAAAACTGAATTGTAAACTCCGAATTCTGAAATGTAAACTTGAATTTGTGAGAAAAAAGAATTCTGAGTTTATATCTCACAATTCTGAGAAACAAAGTCTGATAATCAGATAAAAATTTGCAATTATCTCTCATTTTTTTTATTTATAAAAATGTGTATGTCATTCCATTGTTTCATGAGCATCAGGTGAGCATATTAAATTAATTTCTGAATAACGGCTGCTGAAAATTCAGCTTTGCCATCATAGAAACAAATTACCCTTTAAAATGTATAAAATAAAAAAAAATGATTTTTTTACTGTATTTTTGATCAAATTAATGTAGTGAACATAAGTTGCTTCTTTCAAAAACATTTTAAAAAGCTTACCGACCCCAAACTTTTGAAAAAACATTATTTTATAATTTCTGCTCAATTAGTGACACAAAAAGACATGAAAATAATCATTGTTTCTCAACACAATGTAAGTTAGTCTTCCATTGTTTGGTAAAACAGGTAATCCAATTCCCATTCCTAACACCAAAATTGTCCTACCAGAAGCCTCAAACAAACATGTTTGTTCACCTACGAATGGTTTACTTTGAGCTGTCTGCACACATTAAAGTGGGTTTGAGACGGTATTCTAACATCGAAAAAATTACACACTTCACCTTTAAGGGTCTGAACTGAGCTAAGCCTAGTTACATGCATAGTCAACTAAACACATTTTATGCTTCATCGGTTTTAAAAGGTGATTATTTCTGTCACTACAGACCCTAAAAACCCAAATCTGTACTCATGTTTGTTTGTCACAGTCTTTTGCATTTCTGAGATACAGATAGTGCACATCGAAGTTCTCTGTGCTTGTGTTTAGATTGGTTGCAAGGCCAGCCTGATCATCTTCAACTACTTCATCATGGCAAACTTCTACTGGTTGCTGGTGGAAGGGCTCTACCTACATACTCTACTGATGGTCATGTTCTCTGAGAACAGACACTTCATTATCTATCTCCTCATTGGCTGGGGTAAGTCTTCATTAGAAACTCTGACCTTTTCAAGCTGTTTCCGTTTTCCAAAACAAATTGTTACTTTTCAGAATCACTTTCCGTCTTTTAAAGCTATTCATGTCAGTGTTTTCAAATACCTGCCTATAAGCAGGTATTTGAGTAAATAAAGGATTATTTGAGTCTAAAGCCTAGAGATTTTCCACTTCCCACTGCATTTGATGCTTTAGCTTTCATCTTATCTGACACGAACACATGTGTGCATAGAAAATCATTTGAGAACACACACCTCTTCACGGTGTAGCACTGAATGTCTCTTCCTTAATTCATTCAAACACTTCTGAATAGATGTCGCTCACTACTCAGAGGAAAAACAGCGTAGGGAACGAGATGACGTGCCATCGGTCTTGTTCAGTCTGTTTGTCTTACATTATGTATTAGTATGTCTTTGTAGTTTGTTGTGTCCCTGGAGTTTCCAGGCAAGAGAAAGGAGAGCAGGATCTTCATTCATTTCTAGAGGAGAGGCTTGGGTGTGGCTTGCTAGACTCATCATATCAACACCTCATTAAGCTTCTCTTTCATCATGAAAGTGACGACTAGCATGACCTCTTTAATCATGTTCTGTTTACCAGCATTTCCTCTCCGGCTTTACTTGTGTTTAGAGATAGTGGCCCACATTCCAACAGGAAACTGAAGTAACAATTTCTCAGCAGGTGTTTGAGCAAATATGCTGTTTCCTAACATCACATTATGTCTGTCTGTCTGTCTGTCTGATTTAGTCTGTAGCCTGTATTTACATTGATAATGCATGAATGAATGTGACCACTAAGTCTCTTGATATTTGATCATTCCCTCTCCTTCCTCCAGGATTCCCCACCGTGTTCATGATTCCATGGATTGTGTGTAGGATTTACCTCGAGGACACAGGGTGAGTAGTTGAGCATAATCAGACAGTGACACAGCTCACATGAGACTCTTAATAGCGGATATTTAAACCTGAGAGATTAGAATGAGGCAGAAGAAGATGAAACGCATTCCCATTTGCTACCGCTGTTATGAAAGCACTTGTAACTCCTTGATGTCTCCTCATAACAGATGCTGGGAGAGAAATGATGTCCCGATTCCCTGGCGGGTGATTAACTGGCCAATCATGGCATCTGTCATTGTGAGTATAACCTCACACCAGCTATTATAAACACTCAGGCCAGCCTCATACTGTATGCATTATGTCAGGCAGAGAGGGATTCTGCCAGCAAAGCAAGTGTGGGGATATGCTGAGTCTCACGAACAGTTTCCATGTCCTGGATGGGACGTGAGCGCAGGCATGTCAGGAAGAGCGAGCAAACGCGCTGTCACAAGTGCTTTTCTCAGCACACATGCCAAGACTCTCTCTTGTGTCCGCTGTGCCATTTCCATTTTGTAAACACTCACCTGCAAGAGATCAAATGTCTTTGGACAGCATGATGGCTGTGTTTGACAGCTTTGCCCGAACACATCCAGGTCAAAATGTTCCTGTTCCTCAGCCCTCCAGAGCCTAGGAATGCAATAATAATAATAAAACATAATTTTTTCTGGGAAACATGCTCTGGTGTGTTTAGATAACTCTCTCACAGAGCTCTGCACACCATGCTACTGTGTAACTACATCTCTCTGCTACCCAGAATGCCACTGGTAGATGAACCTTTGGCCAAGATGTTCTGTTTGTTTTGGTTTAAGTTTTTATGGTGGGATTAATTATGAGGAACAGAAACAAGTGGCCTCTTTTGTTTCTACTGTCTGTCTGATGGATTCAAACAAGATGGAAATTGGAGATCATCAATTTACTTTTGAAGTTATGCATTTGGCAGACCAAATCCAAAACAGCTTTTGGTGCAAGGCATAGATTTTATTAACTTGAATGACATTAGTGTTTCTAGTGTCATTTTAAACGCCAGATCAACTCCTAAAAGGGATAATTCAGCCAAAAATGAACATTATATCATCATTTTCTCACCCTCATGTCATTCCAAACTGGTATGACTTACATCTGTGGAACATATTAAAGATACTTTTGCCCATACAATAAATGTCAATGGTGTCAACATTGGATCTATTTGAGTTTCATTTTTTATGATTTGAATTTTTTGGACAAAATTCAAATCATATAGGTTTAGAATGACTTAAAAGGGTGAACAAATGGTGAGAATTTTTATTTTTGGTTCCTTTAAGACATTGTGTCACAGTGTGTGCAATAATCCTGTAATCTGGTTCAAGTCTTACAGAATGTTTTGAGAAGTTCTTGTGTCAGATCCAGTGAACAGTGGTTTAGTCTGGATAATGTCATTGTATAAAAGCAGAATGATATAAAATCTTTTTCTCTTCCTTTCTGTGTTCTACAGTTGAACTTTATTCTGTTCATCAGCATCATTCGAATCCTGGTCCAGAAACTGAGGTGTCCTGATGTCGGTGGAAACGATCAGTCGCAGTACAGGTATTGCAAATGGATGCCAACTAATATTCCATTCTGCAAACATGGCATCAGGCACCATGGTTGAACCCTCTTACATGCTATTCAGGTCATAGCTGAGATCTTCCTTTTAAATTTACAAGGAGTTGCATTCCAGCATGAATTTCAGAAAAATGCTTGGAAACGGATGGCTGCTTTCCATTTTTATCCAGGTCTCCCACTATTTATTGTGCATTGCTAAATGTGTATGCATTGAAATGGGGGTGAAATATTTATGCCGCGATTTGTAGCGATCTGAGTTTTTGTTCTGCCGAGAGTGGCACGTTCTGCATTTGAGTGCCCTGTCGCTAATGCATGAGAGGCTGTGCTCTATTTGATGGCTCTCCCATGATGCGCTTTTCCCTTTGAGATTTCAGTTTGGAGCTCTCCATTGTGTGCTTGAAAATATACTGTCTATTTGACAAAAATTGCCATGCTATCATAACAGTAGGGGTCCCTCCCCATCACTCCGTTCAAATCCTGTTACTACTCTTTCTCTTTTCAGGAGGTTGGCCAAGTCCACACTTCTCTTGATCCCTCTGTTTGGCATCCACTATGTTGTTTTCGTTTACATCATGGAAGGAAATGGAGAGATGGAAAACTATAAAATATTCTTTGACCTTGGTCTGGGATCTTTTCAGGTGAGAATATGCCTAAATGTCTAGTGATTTTATATATATATATATATATATATATATATATATATATATATATATATATATATATATATATATATATATATATTTATCATGGTTTCTACAAAAATATTACACTGAAGACTGGAGAAATGGCTGAAAATTCAGCTTTGCTCTCACCAGAATTTTTAGAGTATTAATAATATAAATGAATATAAACAATGTCAATATAAACAGTTACTTTAAATTATAATACTGTAATTGAATTATAATTTTATTTTAGTAATTTATTTTGTTATAATCGCAATATCATTGTTTTTTGAGTAACATTACAAAATCTTACAGACTCCAAACTTTAGAATGATATGTGATGCTTTATCAGACATTAACTCTCTGTGTTCCTTTCACAGGGCTTGGTGGTTGCAATTTTGTACTGTTTTTTGAATAGTGAGGTTAGTCTGCAATTTTATTGATCATTGATGCATCTCACTTTAGCTCTGTTCCAAAACTGCTAAGACTGCATCCTAACTGTAATAGATTCTCATAAGTTAGCAATTTAAAAAACTTTACGCAAGCAGCAACACAAATAATACTAAAAATAATTACAAAAATACACCCACATATTGAGTAAAATCATTTTTATTACACTGAACTTTTTTGACAATGCTTTTGAGTATCAGATGACATTTTTATTTATAATCAGCATATTTGTTTTCACCTCATCTGCCATCCTTTATTTGCATTCTGACATTGTCATCTCTATTAAGGATACATACAGTGCTTTCTTAGAATTTGGCCAAAACAAGCGATTTATTAGGCAGTATGATAAAGTGAGAACACTTTTTATTTCTGTGCATATGATGCCTTAAAATGCCTCCTCGTCAGGCAGCTCACTAGGTTTTGGAACAGCAGTGGTTTTCCTTCTTAGTTCACAACCTATTTTACTTCTGTGATATATTTCTGAGTGAAAAAGGATGTTGAAGGAGATAAATATGTAGGATGAATTGTTTGGGTCTTGCAAAAATTGCCTCTGTATGACAAGTGGTTGAAAGGAAAGGCATAAAAACAAGTTTTTTCTGAAACAGAGCAAAGATAATAAAATTTTGATGAAATATTACAAAAAACAAACACAAACAACCTGAATCAATTAAAATAAAACTAGAAACATATTTTCAATCTTGATTTCGTGTCGACTTACCACCCTGTGTGTTTCTGTGCTAATGCTAATGCTAATGGATGTTATACTTGGCTGCTTTGCAGGTCCAGAGCGAACTCAAGAGGAAGTGGCGCAGTTTGCGTTTAAAGCGGTACATCGGTCGTGACTATCGTCTGCACAGTACATCCATATCCCGGAATGGCACGGAAAACATGACCCAATTCCATCGGAACTCCAGAGCTCAGTCTTTCCTACAGACCGAGACCACCGTGATGTGAGACATCCAGAAGCGGCGCTATATGAATCACGCTCTTACTTCACTGCCCCTCAGCTAACAACTCAGTATTTTTCAAAAGCTTTACGCTGAAGAGGACGAGGCTTTCTGAAGCATGAGATTGACATGCAGGAGACACGATGAGGACTCAGCATCTCTGAGGCACAGTGCTGTATTTCAGTATACAATGCAGATCTCGTTTCATAGCAAATTTTGCAATAAACCACCAAAATAGCACATTAAACCAAACCTCTGTGAGTGGGATAGTATCGGTGGCATTAAAAACTGCAATTCTGTTTTTTTTTTTTTTTTTTTTTTTTTTTAATTGAATGCAGATTACATATATAGTTTTTTAAAACTCTTTCATTGCATTAGGGTTCAGATTATATAATAGTGTTATGTAAATGCTACTTAAGGCCCACAGCAATTTTCTTAGACGTTTATGAAGACGCAGCGCTATGCTATCAACACATGAAAACTCAACAAGAAAATGTCTTGGATGAATGCAAGAAGTGGGTCACCTCAATGCCAAACTCAAATGTGAGGTTTTATAAAGAGGACATAACAGCCGGAGGTGTCCACGTTAGCCTGGGACTTATTTCAGAATATGTCTTATTTCAGATACATGTAGAAACTGAAAAGACAGTCGTACACTCAAAAGAAAGGTGGGGATTGTAAGAAAAAGCAAAAATTCTTGCACTGATATTGATCTGTTCTTGTATCTACAACATTACATAATGCCATTTTGTCATTATTCGACCACTGGGATATTTTTTCTTCATTATTTTATACCTTGAAGAAAAGCCGCAGTGTGAAAAAGCATGAACTGAGATACAAGATTATACTTTTTCCAAGATATGTATATTGTAACATGTGAATGTATTCATTATTCATTATAGTCTTACGAATGAAATGACAAATATGTGGCATAAATATTTAGTTCGCCCACAAAAAAGATGTGTGATAAACCAAACCACGACTCGCTGTTATTACTCTGCAAACTCTTTTATTTCGTATCCCACTGATCAGTAATTTCAATAGGTGTTGACGGCGTTTTTGATTATTTTTGCTTTTGTGTTGCTCTGCCTCACATTGTAAGGGGGGTTGGGGAATTGTACATTGCAATGAATCCTGCTGTCTATGCTCTTTTCATTCAACTGAAAAACATAATTGATTTAGGTCAAGTGAACTGACAAAACAGCGAGTGTGAGGGCGTATGAAAGTGACATTTCAGTGTGAGCTGTGCTCTGCGAACAGATTCTGGGAACTGCGGTCCAGAGACTTCACAATGGGTTGGAGAGGAGATCGGATCTCTTACAGCCAGGCCTGAAGAGCAAGAGGCCCCCGGGACACCATGTGCGAAGTTGCGTTCATTTAAAATGACACAGATGCCATGGGCAGGGGCATTCAGCATCATTGTCAGACTGTCAAATGGAGAAGAAAAGATAACGCTTTAATTAGAGCTGGCAGAAAGGAATTGTGGGTTGTTTGAATTAAATATTGAAGGAGGATGACAGTATGCCTTCATTTTGAAAGATGACCATGGTTTGTGAAGAATCTGGTGTGTTTGACATGCATTTATGATGTAAAAAATACGTTCAAACAGAGGTCATAATGTTGGGCACTTCTTATATTTAACAATCTGAAATGTTTAATTGGAAAATTGTTCTCAGTTTTTGCAGTTCTTACATTTTTGCTGAATGTTTCTTGTAAACTGTATTGAGATTTTTCATTAAATGTGAAAGTTGTTTTTAAATTGTATTTAGTATGAATGGGCATTTTTTGATTGGAACAGAAAAAATGTGGTGTAGAAACCATTTTCAGTCAGAGATTGCTAGTAAATTTCGCAATTATTACAAAGAAACAGCAAGTAACAGTGAATGAAATGCAAAATTTGAAGTTGAAAGACTAATATGGTATTTTCTTTTAAAACGTACTTCAATAATCTTTATTTACAACTGTGTAGTGATTCTTTTTCAGCACCATTAATGCAGCTGATTTCATTTTTTATTTAATTTTCCGCACATACTGCACTAATTGAAATTATTCAATACGCCAAAATAATTTGCTAGTGCAATGTAGATAAGATTGGTAGGGTTTGTTTTTATGATCGTGGGTCTTGGGAACAATAAATGAGATGCTATAAATGGACCCGTGAAATACGATTACACTTCTCCCTTGCCGATCAACAGATCAGCTTCACCATCAACACTGATGATATCACATGCAGATGATGTTGTTTTGATTTCCTGTTCTCTTGCTGTCTGGTGTCTTATCGCCTTCCTGTATCCTCAAATGGAGTGAACATGCTTCTCCTTGGAGGCACAGCAAAAAGTAACAGAGAATAACAACTTGTTTTCAGGCCGCTGCAGGCCTCCACGTCCACACGTTCTTACAAGTCATTTACAAAGCATTGTTTCTTCATGCAACGTTTACATGTGCCATCAACTCCATAAAAACAACTGAACAGACAGAATGTCATAAATGAAATTTCATGGTAATTCACGCAGCCTGATTATGGAGTTTTGCGGCTTTCAGTGTTACAGTTGTTTGGATGAAGATGAGGCCTTTGGGCCAGCTTTCATGGACATGATAGTGTCCAGTTTAGGGAATAAAGGATGGCAGAAATCTTCCAGTCCTCTTGCCCCATGTTCATTAGCAACATGTGTTAACACACAAATTTATGCAATTAAATAATTTTTGCCCAGTCACATCAGTGTTATATTAGTATTATTTATACATTTTTAATTAGCTTTGTATTTTTATGTACAGTTTTTTGTTTTAATTTAGAGATATTTAGCATTACATCACTTGCAGTGAATGGGTGCCATCAGCTGATAAAACATCCCAGTAGTCCACAAGTAATCCACACAACTCTAGTCCATCAGTAAAAGCCTTGTGAAACGAAAAGCTGCATGTTTGTATGAAACAAAACAACGTCATTAAGGTGTTTTAACTTTAAACTGTAGTTTAAATGTGAGCCCATAATCCATAAAAACTCCATCCTCTGTTGTCCTCTCACATCAAAATCCAATGATAAATTTGTTTAGAACTGTTTTGGACTTTTCGCTTGTAAATGGTGCTTTATCTGTTCATATTTCTCTCCTAATTCAAACATAACGACTTTTTCACTGGAGAAAGCAATATTATGGACAGAGAATTCGTATTTGAGCCAGAACCCATTTTTTTAAGATAAAAACAAATTAATGATGGATTTGTTTAGTACAAACATGAAGGCTTTTGCTTCCAACAATTTTGTGATGTGGATTATTGTGATGTTTTTTTATAAGCTGTTTGCACTCTGATTCTGACATAGGATCTATTGATGTAATGTAGTAGTTCTATTCTATTCAAATTTCTATTTATAAATTTGTAGAATGACTGAGTAAGAGTAAATTTTCAGCAATTTTCATTTTTGGGTGAACTATTCCTTTAAAAAATATATTTTTAATAGTTTTAGTTAATATTTCCTGGCGGAAGCTTTAAGATAATATACAGGTAAAATAAAAAGTAACTTAATGTGTCTAATATTTAGACACCTGATAGCCACCCAGAATAGCTTGAATCAGTACTAACAACCAAGCAAAGACTCAGTTAAACGCTCAGAACACCTTAGCAACTGCATAGCAATGCCCTGGCGACCACACACACCAGCCTACATTGTGGTAGTATTGTCTACCCAAAACCCATATTTTCTTCAGAAAATGCAAAATAAGCAAGTTAAAGAGTCACAACTTTGTCAGGGGATTTTTAATTTTATTTATTTATTTATTTATTTTTGCCTTTTATTTGATAGGACAGTAGTAAAGACGGGAAGCAAAGTGGGAGATAGAGAGGGGGGATGGAATCGGGAAAGGTCCACGAGCCGGGACTCGAACACGGGATGCCCCCGAAGCGCAACGTAAGGCGCTACATGTCGTAATATATCAGCTGCCTACGAGGCAGTTGTGTTAATATATCATTGTGTCACAACTTCAAGAAAATTAGTAAAGTAAAAGTTATTTGCCATTCTTAGACAACCTCAAATGTCTGATTTTCTAATTAACACCTGTGCCCTATCCCTTCACCCGAAGAATCTCCAGATGCTTCACTTTGGCAATGATCCATCACGATTCGTCCCGACTGATCAGTGCTGTTGACCTCTATACCTCATTTAAATCATTTGGCATGGGTATTAGGCTGAAACGACATGCATCCAATCCTGTGACAAGAGGCGAGATTTCAGCCTGTGGATGTGTGACCAATGAGTGGTTACAGTTGGACCTGTGTGCTCAAAAGCCAGTGAAGTGGAAACCTCCACACACTATACTCTTGGGAACTGCAAATCTGCCTTCAGAATCCTTGCGTTGGATAGAAATAGACAGCCATTTCAAATGTACACTGTCTAAATCACTGTTTTTGTAGCTGGGTGGCATGAGCTTTGGAGAGCTTTGGAGAGATAGAAATGTCCTTTTGGGATGCTATGACCGGTCCTTGACCCGGCCCTGTTCACACATACAGCTTCTAGGAGTCTTTGAAAACATGTTGTTCATTAGGAACAGCTGTACTTGTCAGATAGTCCCCTGTTTGTCAATGTCACCGCACAGTGAGAAGTTCCTTCTGTTCATCAGTCAGGACGACTGTAGACTATTAACTGTCCCATTCTCCTCTGGCCTCATCGATATCTCCTGCTGTAACAGAAACCTCTCACAGAGAAGCTGTTCTATTTTGAGTGGACATACGTGCCCAGGTCGGTCAGGAGTTTATATGTTGATATTGATGTCCCAAAAAGTTCAAATCCAAAAACAACAAACATGTGCATACTATTTATGACTGTGGATATGGCATTTGTTTACCCATACAAAAATGCTGGATTGGGAACCATGATAGTATCAGATGGTAATACTGTGGTACCCTGATATATTCCATGGTGCAGAATGATTACCATATTTCTGTGCTGTTTTTTTACGTGGTACTCAAAGGTACTTTAAAGAATACCATGGTATTACCATGGAAAATATCCAAAACTTGTGGTATTACCTTGGTACATACACAAAAATTTGAGTATTACCACAATAATAATAATAAAAAAAAACATGATGTTGGTTCATATTCAAAAACCATGGTATTACCATAGTACATGTCCAAAAATGTGGTATTATATTGGTACATATCTAAAAACATGGCATTAAACACAACAAAAATAAAACATGGTTTACCATGGCACCAAATAAAAAAAAAACATAGTATTATTACTCTCTCTCCTCTCCACCTGTAGCTGGTGTGTGGTGAGCGCACTGGTGCCATTGTCCTGTGGCTGCCGTCGCATCATCCAGGTGGATGCTGCACACTTGTGGTGGCTGAGGAGTGACCCCCTCATATGATTGTAAAGCGCTTTGGGTGTACTGCAATACACAATAAAGCACTATATAAAGGCCTCATTCATTCATTAATTTTCACTTGGTATAGTAATACTCAGTAATACCACTTTTTATACACATACAGGTACTATGGTAATACAATGGTTTTCAAATATGAATCATGGTAATGCTGTGCTTACTTGACATTTACCTTGTTAATACTGTAGCTTTTGGTTATGTATCAAGACAATGCCATGTTTTTAATGTATCTATCAGAGTCACTACCTAGTCTTGATGCCTTTGGAGGGAAAAGTATCAGATCAAGAACAGGTGATGCTGAATTTATGTAGGTGTCTGATGTTTGCGGCGCTGCTACAGTGAGGTGATGGAGTCAAACATTTCCACTGGCTCAGATGGACAGTGCAGTGATTAAGCCAGACAGGCAGCAGACGGAGGGTTTACACACCTTGAATAATGAATTTTCTGACCAGGAAAAAAAAAAACACTCTGAGCTCTGTCTCCAGGGACAGGTCCAAAATATCCATGTGGTACAGAGTAAACGGGCTGCTGATGTTCCTTCAATGCTCAACACCGGGCACACAACACAAATTAGGAGCTTTGGTGTGGATGCATATGAACTAGAGCAATGAAATTGATAGCTTGCATTGGATTTGAGGGTGTAATAATGTATAAAATGTAAAAAAGTGAGAATTTGTAATTCTACAATGCCAAAAAAACAACCCTCTATTTCACCACATACTGTAGATTAATGACACAAGGACGTGTAGTTTTATTTTATTTTATTTTATTTTATTTTATTTTATTTTATTTTATTTTATTTTATTTTATTTTATTCCTTTCTACCACATTGTTCTTGGCATTAATTGAGAAGGTTTAGTGGGCGAATGGATGTACTATAAATGGACCAAAGCATCAGACCAGAATTCATTCATAGCATGTTTTTGTGAAGACACCTTTATCCAATATCCCTTTATCAGAAGGTAGCTATGTAAGTCCAAGGGCAATGGTAAGGGTGTGAATTTTAACATTTTAATAAACCATTCAATGAACTTACGTATTATGAGAATTAAATTAGATTCCTATATTTTTAGCTTATTTTTGCTTCTCAATTTAGCTTCCATTAGACAGCTTAAAAAGCATGGTTGTACAGAAAGTTCAATGACTGACTATTTCTATTCTATTCAACTTCTATTTTAAACTATAGAGGAGCTAAATTTATATTATACACCAAATAATGTTGATAAAATATTAACATTAAGTGCGAATGAGTATTGAGTTTAATCCACTGCTAAAAAGTTCCTGGCTTATGGCCACTGTTGTGTAATTAGCCGTCTCTATTATTCTTCAAGGCATGACAGGCAGACATGAATGGCATAAAAATTCAGGAGACAAAGACTTGAGTAAGAAGAAATAGTTATTGTTCTGTTTTAGAAAGATATATTTTTTAAAGCTGCTGATCTAAGGAAGAAAAGCAAGATGCTCACAAGAAGCCTTAATTATTTATTTCTCTCTCAATTTCAGGAAAATGCTTGTCTATGACCTTATTCTCTGTTCTCTGTCTCCCTCTGTTGGCCCTCACAGGAATCATATATAATGTATACTGATTACTATACTGCATGTCAATTTAAGGATTTAAGAAGGTGGAAATGGGGCAATGTGTGAATCAGAACATGTGGTCAGACTCATTTTCCAGCCATCTCGAGAGACCGGTGTTACAATATATTCGGTTCCTGAAATATTTGGTTCCAATGGGTGGCGCATGACTGAATATTCATTAGTTCCACTATTGTGGGCGTCTCCGTGAGACAATGGAACTAACTAATAAACTAATGTAACTGAAAATATTAGTGCACGCTTTTCAAATAGCTTTCAATGTTAAGCATTAAAGCATTAACTACAACAGTGTCAAAACAACGTATAATTGTGCAATATGATAAATCGTCTACAAGCTGTTTTGCCTGATTGATTACAGGCAACAATGCTAAGCCAAATAATTACAGGCAACAATGCTAAGCTAGGCTGGCGTTTTTTTTTTTTTTTTTAACACTTTCATTTTTATAGCCATTAATATTAATAACCTAATTCAAATTACAGCATATTACTTCAATACACCAAAAAAATCAAAAAATATACAAATGGCCAAATAAAAAAAAAAACATCTACAAATATATCTGTGGCCAAATAAAATGTATATAAGAAGCTAGCCTGGAGTGATGTATCATTCATACACTCTTGTTTATTTTGTATATGCCAGTGTTTCTGTTACCTATAAGCTACATACGGTACCTGCTGAGAATTTTTTTTCTTGCAGTTAAAATGTTAATATTGTAATTGATTATACAGTGCATAAATCTTAAAGCATTGTTCTGATGGTATGGCACAGTCTTCTTGGACAAAGGTCATCAGCTGCTACAAGAATATTATTTTAAAATTGGGATAAAAAAAATCAAACAAATGTCTTCATCACTAATGTCATGATGGCAATGGCTTTGATTTGATTTTGCGGTGTTTCCACATATATTCATCATCATAAAGACACTATCTGTTTCAGATTGGATGTGAGAGCTGAAGTCACTGGTAGCTGATCATTGTGTTAACTGGACATTTAAGTGGACGTACATGGAGGCTGTTTTAAAAAGGCCCTGTTTAATAATTATCTCAGACACTCACTTAATTTTGCATTGCTTCATTATCCATACACATACTGTACTTTTTTACACAACTTCCCTTGTCTTTTCAATTTGAGTTATATTCATAAAAAAATACTTCTGTACTTGTCATAATAACATTTAATGAATGTAAATACTATTTACATATGCTACAATATACATATTGTTTTAATTATTATTATTATTATTATTATTATTATTATTATTATTAAGTTTATATAATATATTATCCCTTGCAGGGAATTTGGAAGAGTGTTTAATGTCTAAGAATACCAAACAATAATTTAGGACAAAAACAAAACATGTGTGACAAGAAATAAAATAATATTTTAATAATATCCAAAACTCGCAAAATAGAAAAAAATAATTTAAAAAAGTACATAATTTATTTTTAGAATTTTGCATCTGTCGCAAACTGGGGAAATAGAATTGAATATTGTACATAATTTATTTTTAGAATAATACAACAATCTATGGGTTGCTTTAAACTGAATCAACCTGTGCCTTGCATTTATTGAGACTTTCATTCCAGGTTTCATTGGGCACTTCTTCATCAAAGTCCTTAGCTCAGGCTTCTTTTTTTATAGTTTGTGCTCACAAGCAGTTGGAAAGCATTAACACAGCGTGAAACCAGGTGTCTAGAGCTTGGATTTACCAAAAACATTGCTCAAATGTATTCAATTTTAATTTGTCAGTAGAACATGGAATGACCGTTTGAACCAAACCGAAAAAATAAGAGCCTAGGAGATTAAATGCGAATTGCAACTGACTAAAAGATTTACCATCTATATAAAGATCCCCAATAGACCTCAGACCTTTGTTTTTCCATACAATAAAACCTCTGTCTAACTGAGTGGGTTTAAACATGTGATTGTTCGCTATGGGTGTGAGGACAGAGACTTCAGGTGATTTAACATGTTTCCTTATTTGATTTGATATCCGTATCGTAATGATGACTGAATCTAAAAGCTTGAAAAAAGACACAGGTATATAGATAGGCAAGTTTTGAAAAAGGTATAGGAATTGTGGGAAAGCAACTATTTTAATTGCATTAATTTTGCCAATCATGGATAATGGAAGGAGCCTCCACCTCTCTATATTTTCTTCTAATTTGTCAATCCTGTCTAAAAAGTTTAATTTAAATATTGGCTTAGGGTTTTTTTGCAACCACAATGCCAAGGTACAGTATGTAAAGTGGTCTTCGACTATTTTAAAAGGCAAGGGAACAACCTGGCTGGGATTTGTGTGTCTAGCAAGTGACATAAACTCACTTTTGGACCATTAATAGCATACCCAGAGATTTTCCAAAAGCATTAATATAATAATCAAGCAAATGGTGAACTGATTTGGCTGGGTCAGAAAGATGTATTAATAGATCATCAGCATATAGACTAACCAAAGCTTCATCATTTCCAGTCTTTATTCCATGTATATATGGGTGACTTCTAATCCCTACGGCTAATGGTTCCAACGCAATATCAAAAAGGAGAGGGGAAAGAGGATCTCCTTGGCTAACTCCTCGACACATTTCAAATGGGTTAGATTTGTTAGAGTTTGTCAGAATGAATGAATGAGGACATAAATATAAGATTTTTACCCATTTGATGAAACAAATCCCAAACCCAAAGTTTTCAGTTTAGCATGAATGGCCACTCCTTTTGAGCATCTAGTGAGATGATTGCACCTGAGGCTTCATTACCACAATCCTTATATAGGATGTTAAGTAGAAGACGAACATTGCAAAAGGAAAAGTGACCTGGTATAAACCCAGTTTGGTCTGGGTGTACTATTGTTGAGATACTGTACACTCTCAGATAAAAGGTACAAAAGCTGTCACTGGGGCAGTACCTTTTGAAAAAGGTACACTTTTGTACCTTTTAGGTACTATTATGTACACTTTAGGTATTAATATGTACCTTTAAGGTACCAATATGGATTCTTTAGGAACAAAGGTGTGCCTTTTCAAAAGGTACCACCAGTGCCGGCGCTGTGGTGGGGCATTCGAGGGCCGTGCCCCCCCTAGCGGTCATTGATGCCCCTCCTACAGGCCATGGCGACCCCCCCCCCCCCCCCAAAAAAAAAATCCCTTTTAGTTATTATTTTAATATTAAATGTTCAAACTGTAACTTAAATAAAATAAAATAAAAGGAATGGGGAAAATGCATAATTTTGGATGTTCATGGCACGTTACTAGGCTTCGTCATGGTGAATGCTTATTGGTCGCCGAGTAAACTTGTTACATTTGATTTGCAGCGCGCGCGCAAAATCCATTTCAATTTGAAGAACAGTTTGTCCGTCTATATTATAGACAGTTGTTAGCAGCTAATTTAAAAAAAAAAACAGGTGAATTGTTGATGAATGTTTATGGGTTCTAACTGCATTTGTGTTTTATACTTGGTTGTCTGTAAAGATATATGGGCTTATGTCATTTCTGCTTGGTGCGTGCATAAACTGCTGGGAGGTGTGTAACCCAGGTTAAAAACAAGTATTAGCATAAAGTAATAGCAGAATATACATTTATTTTTATCAGCACACTTTGTATTTTCTGTATTTTATTTTTTCCATTTCCTGTATTTTATTTTATCTTTTATCTATTTCTCAAGATCTACAAAATTTGCATTCTACGCAAATCAAAAACTAAAAAATCAGTTAAACTATTATTGTTGTGACATCCTTATTCTCTGCAGGCGAATTTTAGTCTTCTGATTTAACTGGTCCATACGCAGACATTTGTGTGATGATGTCCAACTCGTTTTATGAAGAAAAAAGCCTTAAGTTTTCAGAAACATCTATACGAAAAAACTTTGTCTGATGGGGAAATTTTTTTTTGCCGGTTTTTCAAAGCTTCAAACTGATTCAGGGTTTTTTTTTTTTTTTTTTGTCGTCGTAATTTGTTAATTATTTAAGTATAAAAAATATATAGCTATTCATTGTAGGCCTATTTTATGTTTTTTATTTAACCTATATTATATTTATATTATTATTTTCTGTCCTGTTCTGTTGTTTAGGCCAGGGGTTTTCAAACTGTGGGTCGCGACCCACTTGTGGGTCGCAGAATGGAGCAATGTGGGTCCCACAGTCACTTGGCTGCAGCTAAATTTGCGTTTAAATGACACACACTCACACAGTTCAGTCTAGGGCTGCACGATATAGCCTACCAATATTAATTACGAATTGCAATATCCTTAGTGTGATTTTCGAATTGCAATTAAGTCCGCGATTTTTTACATGCGTTGCGTGTTTTGAAGCACGGGCGAGCAAGAGTTGTAATTACAGTGAGGGTCTCAGAGCAACGTCATTATTAAAAGGTTCAATCGGTCCGCATTATTAATGAGAAAAAAACTCGCTCACTTCAATGCGCTGTATTCTGCATGAGATTGCATAGGCTACAACAGAAATTCAAATGTCACGGAAATGGTTTCAGGTAGGCTGTTCATTCTATCGTCTGTTTGAACTGCACTGGTTTCGTTCGGGAGACAGACTGTAAAAAGCATTTCACATGCAGGGCATAAACGTACGGTTAATTGTAACACTACAAGATTTAAATATTTCCACATAACAAAATTTACAAAATTCGCAATATTTCCTTGACATATCATCTCTATATGGAGAAAAAAAAGTTAAAAAATCTTTTGAAGATATTGCTGACCATTTATTTAACCATTGCAAAAGCAAATTTCTGACTGAAGTAAATTTGTCATCTCGTTTTTTTAGTGTTCATTTAAAATGAGACCCATCTGTGTTTTATTTTTACCTATTTCACAATTATTTCAATCTCCAAACTGTTTTAGATAGTTCTGCTTTTTTTTTTTTTATTTATCCTTTATTTAGCCAGGAAAAAAATCCCATTGAGATATAATAATCTCTTCTTCCAGGGAGACCTGGTCAAAAACGGCAGCACACACATATAGTTTCAAACACATACATAATTAAAACACTAACAATCCAACAAATCAAAAATAGATCGAAGTTCAAGAAAAAACATTTACAAGACTCTTTAAATGTAGAATACAGAATAAATTTAAAAGTGCTCAAAGATGGCAAAGATCTTTACTTCTTATGCTTTCCTAAAAAAGTGTTGGATTGTGCGCCGCTCTCCCTTACACACACACACACACACACGGAATGACCATGAATGCATTTTCACTGATTACAGTTCACTGGAGTGAGCCTGTTTCACGTTTTTATGGACGGATCATATTTTAACATCTGTAAACAAAGAAATTAAAACTTAAATATTATAGTGAAATTTTACAGTTGTACACTAAAATAAAATGGTTATTTTTCTTAAATCAAACTTTTAATTAAGATTAGGCTTAAAGTAATGTCAATTGTTTTTTTTTTTTTATCTCAAATATTTTGGTGGGTCGTGAAATAGATTATACTTGTCTAGGTGGGTCGTGGAATGGAAAAGTTTGGGAACCACTTTAGGCTATCTGTTCTGGGCCGGGTTTCCCGATATCGATGTAGCCTAGCCTATCTTAGCTCTTAAAAGCGCTCTCTACGTGCAAGGTTATGAACGTTAGCCGCAATTCCTCGCGCGTTTCCCAAAAATGTAGGCTACTGAACTCGTAGAACGCGAGAATAGGTTACGTGCTACTTGAGTCGCTGTCCATTCGCTGACGTGCTGAACTAGGCTATACTAACCTTATATGGAATCGTATTCTGAACGTTTAACCTAACAATCGTCATCTGTTGTGTATTAGGAATCAAGACAGGTAAAAAAAAAAAAAAAATAAAAAAATAAAAAAAAATTATATATATATATATATATATATATATATATATATATATATATATATGACATTCTATATAGATAGATCATTGGAGCTAACATTCTAGGGTAGAATGTCATTCTATATAGATCATTGGAGCCGTATCCGGTCGGCAAAACAGCAAATTTCAGCGCTGTCTTTCTGTTCCTCTTTTTAGATAAAAACCCAAGTCTAAATCTTTCATTGTTATTCTATATAGATCTTTCAGATTTAGGTCTGGATTTCCATGCTACTATGATGTTGCCAATGCGTCAAAAAAATATTTATCAAATGACAGTGCCCCCCCGCCGATGATCCAATGCCCCTCCACCATATCATCAAAGATGAGAATTCATTGTACCACTCCAGTGACAAATTTTGTGCCTTATTTTCTGAGAGTGTATGTTGTCCAAGTCTGTTTGCCAGTATTTTTGTTATCACCTTCTGATCAAAGTTGAGAAGCGATTTAGGTCTGTAATTGGCTGGGTCGGTGTTGTCTTTTCCTTTCTTTAATAGAACACAAATATTGGTCTCATTATAATGAATTGGGGAGACTACCATTTTTATATAAGTCAGTAATCATTCTTAATAAATAAGGGGCTAGTATTAAAGAGAAGGTTTTATAAAAACCACATCCAAAGCCGAAATAAAATTGCTATGGTCAAAGAACAGACACTATTTATGCTTATATATGATATTTGTTATTATAATAGTAGTAGCAGTTATTTCTCAGATTCCCTAATCATACTTAATCATTCTGTTAAGCAATGCTCTGTATTTGTCTGTTAACTAAATACACTAAAGAAAAACATTTGCATTTGCTATTTCAATTCCAAATTAAAAGTTCATACAAAAAAATAAAAAAAAAAAAAAAAAAAAATAAGTAATAAAAAAAAAAAATAAAAAAAAAAAAAAAAATAACACTCATGTTGTTTCAAGGTTGTATGACTCATTCTTCTGTAGAAGATACTTTGAAAAATGTATCTGTTTTTGTTCATACTGGTATTAAACAGGTAAATTATGACAGAGTACTTATTTTTGGGTCTTATACTTTTTATAATCTATTAGTACTTGGAGATTCCCAAACAGGTGTAGTCAAAAATGTTGATGTTTAAAAAAAAGTAAAATAAAATTATAGAAAATATGTCTCTGACTTTAATTATAATTCTACATGATATCAGTATAATATGAAAAATATTAGCTTATTGTTTGCGTTGCTGTGTGCCTCTAATCAATCAGGCAAAACAGTTTATAGACTTTTATATTGATATATATCATATTACAAAATTATACGTTGTTTTGACACTGTTGTAGTTAACGCTTTAATGTATAACATTGAAACTTCATTACGTTTTCGAATAATACATTAAACAAGAAGCTATTTGAAAAGCGTGCACTAATATTTTCAGTTCCATTCGTTTGCGCGTTGTCTCAAGGACACGCCCACAATAGTGGAACTATTGAATATTCACTCATGCGCCACCCATTGGAATCAAACATTTCAAGAACCAAATTGTAACACCCGCACGTCTGCATTGGTGTAGGAGTGATTAAATGTCTTGCGGCTAAAGAAATGCTGAATGGCGTACAGACTTCTCGTGAGAAATTTAAGCGGACAATCCGAGAAAACAACTAATTTTATGTTAAGATGGCCAGAAAACAATAACGACATTGTAACGCGTCGCCTCTGTACGGCTTCTGTTGTTGTAAAGCGGCGTGGTTTCCTCAGTCATTTGTAGCGGGTTTTTGGGTGAGGACACACACTCTCTGCAGACTGGATTTTCAGCAAGGAAATTGTAAAAGGCATGTTTGAACTTTTAATAGCCCTACCCTTCAAAAAAGGTTGTCATCAGCAGAGGAGGGAGTAAACTAAAGATCCTGGTGAGGAATAACATTAATAAATAATAGTGTATCTAGCTACATATAGCCAAAGTAACTATCTACAATATTTATTGTTTGGCTATTTCCATTTAAAAGAAAAAAAACTGCTTGTTGGCTAGGTTCTCCCAGCCCGACTAGATGAATTTGGGCAAAACCCCATTAAGTCCAACTATTAGACCTGTGTACATCGACAATATTGGCTAACATTGGTTGTGACCAACAAACCAGCTTAGGCTGATTAAGGTGTTTTTCAGCAGTGGAAAAAAACTAGCTCGAGGCTAACAATATTGGCTAACAGTGATGTGTATGGAATTACATTTGCTTCTTTAAAAATGAACGAAACTTTATAAAACTGAACGTAACTTTTTCAGAAACTATCAAAAATATGCCAATACAAAAGAAGAAAAACACAATGAAAATTAAAAAAATGAACTCAGTCGCACAAATTTTCCTTGACGGCTCTCTTCAAATATGCTCATGAACAATACTGTAATTATATTAATGTAAATAATTCTAATCCGCAGTAATTAAAGTAACTATAAAGGCAGTCAAGTCACACACGTTATATTATCACTTATAGGACCCCATACTGCACATCTATGGAATTACATTTGCTTCTTTTAAAAATGAACGAAACTTTATAAAAACTGAACGTAACTTTTATAAAAACCTGAACGTAACTTTTTCAGAAACTACAAAAATATGCCATTACAAAAGAAGAAAAACACAATGAAAATAAAAAAAAATGAACTCAGTCGCACAAATTTAACACGGGCGGCTCTGCAAATATGCTTCTTCTTTGTGTAATGTTTTTCAAAGGATTCGTTTTTGCTAATCGTGGATTCTGAATGCATTGCCACACGATTTCGCTTACGTTTCGCAGTTTTCGTTTCGTTTCGTTTGGACACAAACGCTTCTCGTGGGGGCGGGGCTTAACAGTGATCTTACTCTGAGGACTTGGAATAGTGATGGCCTTTTGATGGACAGGTGCTCTCTGACCTAGTGATGGGATTTACTGGATCTTTGAGGGGATCCGGATCTTCGCGATCCGTTCCTTTCAAAAGAGCCGTTCAAAAGAACGGCTCTTTGGCTCTTTTTTTAAATATTTAGTCAGTTTTAAGAAGCCGGAGCTTGGGGGCATCTAGTTTATCCTGGAAAATAATCACGGGAGGAATGATGAGGTGAGACTTAGTCAAATAATTAAAACTCAGATATCACACACCAATATCTGAGTTTGAATTATTCTGAAATATGATTATTACCCCTCATTTTGTCATGTGTGGAACTATATTTCCATAGGGTTGCCACAAATCCTTGGCTTAGACAGTGACATCACTATTTGGATTTACCTTTAGTACAAAAGTGTGTGTGTGTGTGTGTGTAAGCTACGGTTGACTTATGTTATCCATACAATACCTACTCACAAATAAACATCAAAAACAAAGCCGGCTGCAATGAATTTCTGTGCAAAACAGCTTTACTCTACAAACACTTCCACACAAGAACATTATCACACAAGAACATTGTGAAGGATGCGTGCACAAACTAATAACTAATATCATCACGGGCTATAAAAGGGTTGGCCTGCGCTGGGTGCGCCCCTCCCCCCTATAGCTGTTCGTCGCGGAGGAGCTCATTTTGTGTGCATCTGTGTGAAAACACGCATAGAAAAAAAGAGAGACCGACAGAAAGAACGGCTCCCCCTCCAGCCGCGACTCGGCTCCCATCGTTTTCATGTTTATGAGCCGTTCAAAAGAATCGTTTCGTTCGCGAACGTCACAACTCTACTCTGACCGGGAAGTACAGACGCCACAGTGGCGCGCATATAGGAAAGCTCTCGCGGTGATTTGTATTACTAAATATGTAAATATAATATTTGGCCTTCGATCGTCTCAGTCTGACTCTGTAAAGATGAGCTCTTGTCCTTCAAGGCAGCTTAAATAAGCTTGTGTTACTGAATGAGAATAATAACCCGCAACGAACTGTTGCACACTGTAACATGAAAAACTTGTATCGCTGTTATTGGTTACTTCAGTAACACAAGCTTACTTCAAGCTGCCTTGAAGGACAAGCGGAGGAGGAAGGATGATGCCTAGCTCCGTGTCTCTCCTGAGAGCTCATCTTTACAGACTGAGACGATCGCAGGCCAAATATTATTTACATATTTAGTAATACAAGGCACGACGTATTGCATACAAATCACCGCGAGAGCTTTTTTTTCTTTTTCTATTAATGCAGACAACAAAAACATACAAAAGTATAAACATACATCACATAATATCAACCACAAAAAAACAATAAAGAATAAAATAGAACTAAAGAAAAAGAGGGCCAAAATCTAAACAAAATTACACAAGGAGATCAAATTCTTATAACAAATCCTTTTCAGAACATCTAGCCCTACCATCAGCCCTACTTTTCTTAAATTTCTAAATCCACTCAACTCCACCCACTCTGCCTTCACAGCTGCACCTTATTCTAATTAGTGCTCCAGCTCTCCTCACACACACACCTGTCTCCCAAATTTCCGCATTGATTTTCTTCACTACTTATAGCTTCTTTCTCTTTCTGTGCTTCTCTGTCAGTGTGTCTTGGCTACCATTTGTTTCACTACTGCCCTTAAGACTCTCTTGTGCTCTAGTCGTGCCTAGTTTTCTTGCCCTGTTTGCTTATTAGGGCCCGAGCACCGATGGTGTGAGGACCCTCTTGTATCTGCTTTGTTTATTATTATTAGGGCCCGAGCCAATGGGCGCAGGGCCCTATTGTTTTTCTAAGGATTATTCTTATTAGGGCCCGAGCCAATGGGCGCAGGGGCCCTAATGTGTTTTTCTAAGGATTATTCTTATTATTATTATTTTTTTTATTTTTTAAAACCTTCCGGGTTGGTTTTTTCGGGGCCTTAACATACTCAAAAACCCCCAAACTCTTGAAAATTGGCACACAACACATTGGAAACCTGCGGACATCAGGACGCCGCAGAGGCTGGGACCCGGGCGTGGCACCACAGGGGCTCTACGGGGCCCCCTGGAAAACACAGTCGGACATCTTGAAACCATAGCTCACACATACTGCATGTATTTTATATGAAACTCAGCACTACACTTATAGATCTCATTGAGCCGAACAACCTTCGCCACTCTATATCATAGGCTCCGCCCAACAGGAAGTCAGCTATTCAGGTCTGTTGTAAAAAAAAAGCAGAACAAGCCTGGCTCTGAATTTGAAATTAACTCCTCTGAGGACTTTTTCAACCGTTTGCCTCGAAACTTGTGAACTGATCTCAAGACTTTGGGGGATTGAAAAAATTGCCAGGGGATTTTTTTTTGATAATCTCGAACGTTGGGGGGCCGTGGCGAGCATACATGACAAGGGGATTTTTTATATCTCGAACGGGGTCCGTGGCAGAGGCTGAAATTAGCGGCAAAAAAATGAGAAACAGGAAATGTCTACTCCATCCCATACATTTTCTGAGTTGAGATCAAACGTTCATATGATTGTTCGATGTATGATGCCCGAAGAATCGCATATATTGTTGACTATTAGGAGTCAAAAGTTATAGCGCCCCGAACTGGCAGCAGGAAGTGTGTCTATTTCACAAATGCCCTTGTATGTCAGGCATCTACTTATTTTTTAACTCAATTTAATTTTGGCTCAAACTGCATCAGAAATAATGCCCAAAAAACGGCCCGATTTCAGATCGGTTGTGGGGTCATTGATATCTAATATAGTGTTTGCCATGGCAACGTGGTCAAACCTGGAATATTCTGTTCTTGTTGCCGTTTTTGAGGCTGATAAACATGCTTAGTAGATTACATGAAACTCAAAACACAGATCAGTATTAATGATGAGCTAGACAATGGCAAAACGGTCATAAATGGCGTGGATGAAGGAAGCTCTATAGCGCCATCTATTTGTGTCAACAGTGGGGGGCGCCAACCTTTTGTCAAAGGGGGGGGAAGTTTTGCTAAGACCACCAAACTCGGGTTACATAATAACTTGTTCTTATCAAGAAGCGGAACAACGAACTTTTCCCTACATTTACAGTCATCAGCTACGACCAAACAGGAAGTCCCGGTCGGGGCTATTTTGGTTTTAAAATGTGGATTTTTGGCAAAAAATATTGCTGTGAATTAATGCATACGCTCATGCGAAGCAGAAGTACACTATAAACACACCAAACTTTTTTCCCCCTTTTTCTACAATGATGCCAAAAACATTTGAGGAACTCTTAATTGCTAATGGAATTTTGGATGATAGCTTGAAAATGGTTTTGCCGTGGTGATTTTTTTGAACAATAACAGTAAAACAAAAGGGAAACATTAATTGTCCTTGTATTTTTTTTAAATTGCAGCTTGCAAACACTTTCAACTATTGTTCCCCTCCTCCCTAAATAGGAACAAATCCTTCTGAGGCAAATATTGATAGTTTTCACGATTTGAACAACACTGTATGGATAACAGAACGAAACTAAAAAAATTCTGGCAGGACATCTGATCTGACTCTGGAGTGCCACACTCTCTCTGTGTGAGGCCACCACTTCTCTGTGGAGGTGAGGGGGGTGGGGGAGAGGGGGGGGGTGGGCTGGCTGACAGACGAGCGAGAGGGAGACAGAGCGAGACAGAGAGAGAGTTAAAACATCTTTAAACAGAAAATCACCAGGACTAAAAAAAAATCAGGGTCATTGTGTGTTGTTGTTGTTGTTTGTTTTCATCATTACACTACAAGCTTAAGGATAAATCTCTTAGGCCTTTATCCTTTTTCTCTGTCAGTTTTTATGGGACAAACAAAAAAACAAAAAAAAAAAAAAAAAAAAAACCGAGGGTACACTTTGTAGTGGCTAAGACAACATGATTTTATATTATTATTGTTAAAAAATTATGTTAATTGCAAATTAAAAAGCTTTTCAAAAAAAAATTGACGTTTACCAATGCTTATAGTCACTAAAAATAATCATTAACAATGCTTTTTCCACTCGAGTGCATAATAATTAGGAGGTCACGTTGAGATTCTGGTGATATTTTTTTTTCTTTTCCAAGCACATTTTTACCAATTCCAAATCACATCAATCTAAATCTAATATATACTATACATTTGTTATTTACTCATGTTATTGAGTGATATATAATTTTGGTCCCCTTGAAGGCTGGAAGTGAAAAAACCAACGCTTATCTTAAGTCACTTTCAACCAACTTTCACTTTCATTACCTTTCCATAATTAGTGCGAAATTATTTAGGCATGTTTTTCTTGGCCATGACTTTTGGGTTCATAGAGCTCATTGTAGTGGTGTCCCTCGGTGTTGAAATATATTTGTTACAAGTTATACAGGTTCACACGTACTCCGTCTGCAGGGGGGGATGGGGCGTAACAAGTCCAGTATGCGGTGCAGAAGCAGCGCGAGATGCGCGTTTGTAACGCGAAAGAAACGTTAAAATAATTGCGGCGAGCGCCTAATCTAATCCGCTCGCACACGCAGAAAAAATTTTTCCTTTGCTTTGTCACAAGACCAGACGCTGCTCAGATACTGCTCTAGCCCAGAAAATGCGCGGCACAACCTTACAAAAAAACGCGTCTCCTCTCGCTCATCAAACTGTTTCCTTGTGAACTCACAACTCTTTCGTGTGCTCATGCGCTAGATATTCTTTCTTTCGCACGCTCTAATTAGTTCTAACCTTTTTCTGTTCACGATAATCTTTTACCGGTGTGAGTGTGAAGGCCGCTGCCATTACATGTACGTCAGAAAAAATACGCATCACAGACAGAGCTTGTAAACCTGGCCTTACGTAGGCATATGCCCAGTCTGT